>NC_071387.1:39432953-39703752 GCF_022682495.2 Desmodus rotundus
GGCCATCTACCCAAACAAGAATGAATCACTCGAACATACATGAGATTAGTGATAAAGGCTCGACTAATATGAAAATGGCTCCCTTTGATGAGCTTCTCTGCATATTGCCATCACTGACTTCCAATGCATTATGGTCAGGAGTGCGGTACTCACCCATCTGTGATTTTCTGCTTCGCCCTAGTCACAGGGGACTACACCGCTCAGGTCTCTGGCAGGTAGATGAAATTAGATGGCTGATTTGTGGGTGAGAATGACTTACACCCCTCTGGTCAAGACACTTAAAAGTAGGTATGAATGTTCTGTGCTTTCTCTTTCCCTCTCACAGAGACCCTGAAAAACATGTTTTCGAAATGGCAGCAACACAAGATAGTGAGGCTCCTTCAGCCTGGATCTAAGCAATAGTTTGGAGCAAAACCTTTCCCTGTAGACTCACATAAGATATCAACGTGGTATATAGTATGTGAATGACAATTAAACCCTTTTTCTGTTAAGCCACTGAGATGTGGAGACTAATTTAGTACTACAGCATAACCTAACTTGCCCTAACAGCAACCCTCAGATATCCTTTCCTCATAATTTCTATTGATAAGTGAATAATGCTTAGTGAGATTGCAGGTAATGACTTTGAAAGACACTGCACTTTTCTGTCAGGTATACAAAAGCACTTCATACAGATTGTCTCCTTTATGCATATAATATTTCCATAATAAAAACTGTAATGATCATTTCCATGTGAAAACTAAGAGGGAAAAAGTGAATTGATTACCCACAGATAACCACAATTCATTGGAAAGAGCTGTAAAGAAAAATCAATATAGACTTATTCCCAGCATCAGGCCTTTTTCATTCACAAAACAATCCCTTGGGCTTTTCTGGGCTAGCATCCATTTCTCCCCTCTTATTAAGCCCCTTACCAGAACACCACGGTGCTAAAAGAATAGAGAAAAGAGTATAGTAGCTTTTGGAATATAAAACCTGAAGTAATTGTATTGTATGGCATGTCTGTGGTCTTAATGTAAATTATTTTTTTCTTCGATTCTTTCCCATTCTGCTAATAGCATGCCCTCCAGAGTAATCAAGTTACCCAGCCAACTAAGTTCTTGCATTACTAAAAAGTATTACCCAAGAACAGCATGCAACCACTAAAGCTTTTTCCCCCATCCTGTGAAAAATGTAACACTGGCTGAAAAAGAAAGTCATTCTTGGAACCAGTTTAGAGTTTGTTGGGTTTTTTCCTTCTTTTCAGCTTATACTAACAATTTAAAAGCTGAATAAGAGTGGAGGATTATATCCAATTTATTATCAACACTAACTATTCAACTTGTTACCCTTCAGAAAATATATATAATTAAAATTTCCAATAAAAACCTTTTAAAAAATAAATCAAATAGAATTCTTAGAAGCTTGAATATAAGTAAATAATAAATAATAAAAGCATTAAATAAAATAAACTTATTTTTAATAATGATTTTATTCCATCCATGAGCTTTATAATTTGTCTTATATGGAATAGATTCACCGGAACAACGCTACAGAGGACTGGTATTTTTAGAAATCATTAATATTAGATCCTCTTAGTATTTGTTCACTCTATCCAAACCAACTCAAGAAGCAGAGTAGGCAGAACTCTCAGTGGAGAGAGGCCCTTATGAGTCCTAAGATGGAATTCATACACTAACCAGTCTGCGGATGAAACGCAGCTGGACCTCAGTAAATGGGGCACTGCAGCCATTCTCCCATTCGCGGCAATTAGCATGGACTTTCTCATCCCGCAGGTGACTGCTGCTCCCTAGGCCTGCCTCATCCCTGTACTCCCTAGGCCTGCCTCATCCCTGTACTCCCCAGCTCCTGTCTTGGGCTTTGTCTGCTGTGATTGGACTCATGCTTGACTTTGGAGCTTGACTGTGTCAGGCAATAATTGTTTCTTTTGCTCTGAGTTGTTTGTTTGTTTGTTTGTTCTCAGATCCATTTATCTTTTTTCTCCTGCTCTGCTCCATTTCCAAGCTTCCTAGACAACCTACTTTTACCTAGGTCCAGCAAGGTAATCTCGGATGGAAGATTAAAATGGAACAGTGGAGAAGCCAGTGGTGTCTCTACACCCCCACACTCTTTGGACAGAGTCTCTAGAAGGTGTTACATCTCTTCGGTGAGTTCTAAATAAGACTAAGAAGCTCTGGTCTCTATAATCCTCGTATTACTTTCTAAAACTTTTATTGTTTTGCCTTTCCTATTTAGACCTCTCATTGGGTCTAGAATTGTTTTTTGTCTACTGTGTAGGTTAGGGGTAATATTCTTTTTCTAAATACGCATAACGGATTGACTCAGTACCCTGTAATAAAAAGCCCAGTCTTTCCCCATGGGAAGACAGTGACCTTATATACGTGAGTCACTTTTGGGCTCTATTCTGTTTTATCGATAAGTCTATTCTTATGTCAATATCATGCTATCTTAATTGTAACAACTTAGGGTAAATCTTAATATCTGATGGTACAGTTCTGCAACTTCCTTCCTCTTCTTCAATATCATCTTAGCTGTTTTTCCTCTTTTGCATTTTCACAGACATTTTAGAATCAGGATGCCATTTTCCATGATAGATAAGAGAGAGAAAGAGAGAGAGATGATTGATAAATAGATAAGTAAACAAACCTGGAATTGCATTTAATCTATAAATCCATATGGGAGGGACTAATGTCTTTTTAATATTGAGCTTTCCAATATGTGTACGTGGTTTATCTCTCCATTATTATGGTTTTCTTCTCTAACTTTCAACAGATTAGAATGGAATAGTTTAATTTCAGTATAGAAGATTACCACATCTTTCATTAGACTTATTCTCAGGTATTCTATGTTACTTGATGCTATTGTAAATATATGTGTCTCAGATTTTATTTTCTAATTGTTTTGCTAATGTAAGAAAAACTATTGATGCTTGTGTATTGACCTTTATCCAGACTTTTGCTAAATTTACTTTTTCATTTTTTAAAAATTCATTTGAATTTTCTATGACATATTCATATTCATGTCATCAATAAACAATGAAAATTTTATTCCACCATTTTAAGTCCCTATGTACATGTTTTTCTTTGTCTGCTTTCAAGAGCAAGGACCCTGTGTTGTTCTTGATATAAGTGGGAAAGATTTCAGCTTGTCACCTTTAGTGTGATGTTGGCTATAGGTGTTTGTAGAATACCTATCTTGGTCTGGTTGGTCTCCTATAACAAAATACCACAGACCGGGTAGCTTATAAACAGCAGAAATTCATTTCCTGTGTTTCTGAAGGCTGGAAGTCCAAGTTCAGGGTGCCAGCATGGTCAGGTTCTGAAGAAGGCCCTGCCACAGGTCACAGACTGCCAGCTTCGTGCTGTGTCCTCATGTGGCAGGAGAAGCAAAGGAATTCTCTTGGCAGTGTTTATAAAGACATTAATCGCTTTCCAAAGGCTTCATTTTCTACTTCCATCACATTAGGCTTTAAGATTTCAAAATGTTAATTTGGCAGGCACACAAGCATTCAATCTGTAGCAAAACTCTTCATCAGGCTGAGAATGTTTTTCTTTATTATTTGTTTGCTAGTTGTTAAGTGTTTCTATCATGAACTATTTTTTTTTATTTTATCCACTGCTTTTTCTGCCTGTATTGAGATAACTATATGATTTTTTCTTTATTTGGTTAATTACTTTAATTTAAATTATTTTTCCAATGTTAAATTAATCTTCTATTTTTAGGATAAACAACTTGGTTGTGATGTATTGACCTTTCCATTATCACTGGATTTACTATTTTAGTGTTTTTGTTTAGGGGTTTTGCATCTACATTCAAGACATTGTCTTATAATTTATATATATTTTTTATTTTATTTTCCAGTTATGTATCAATATTAAATGTTGGCCACATGAAAAGTATAGGAAAGGGTTTCATCTTTTTCAATTTTTGGAAAGTTTGTCTAAAATTGATATTACATCTTCTTTTAATATTTGGAAAAATTTGGAAGTGAAGCCATGTAAGCATGGAGATTTATTTGTGAAAACTGTTTAATTGTGAATTCAGCTTCCTTAATTGATATAAAACTTTTTAAATATTCTACCTTTTCTTGTATCGGTTTTGGTAGGTTGTGGTTTTCTACAAATTTCACAATACCTTGCTATGAATTTTTAATGACTGTATGATTGGTAGAGATGTCCCCCTTTTTACTGCTAATAGTGCTATTTTGTGTTTCTCATTTTTTATTTTTGGTCTTTCTAAGGAGCCAAATCTGATTTTATTGATATTCTCCATTATACATATGTAGTTTATTTTACTAATTTCCTCTCTTATTTTCTTCTTTTTACTATCTTTGGTTTAATTTGCTATTTCTATCTAACATCTTCACACTGAGGTTCCAATCATTGACAGTTCAGCCTCCTTCCATTTCTAACACACACGTGAAAAGCTATAGTGTTCCTTCTAAGCACGGCTTTTGTGGTGTCCCTCGAGTCTCAGTATGTGACGCTTTCATTAACAATCATTTCAGAACATTTTCTAATTCCCATTGTAATAACATTTTTGACCTTCGAGTTACTGTAAAAAGTAATTGCTTGATTTCCAAATATTTAGGGATTTTCAAGATGCTTTTTTATTATTAATTTTAGGATAATTCTATTGTGGTCAGAGAACATACTCATAATTTCAGTCCTTTGATATTTGTTGAGACTTGCTTTATGGCCTCCAATGTGGTCAATTTTGGATAATGTCCCACGTGCACCTGAAAAGAATGTATATTCTGAAGTGTAGTGTTATGTTTGCTAATCAGGTCAAATTAGAAAATCATGTTCCTATTGTCTCTATTCTTACTGAATATTTGTGTCTATATTGTCTGTTAAAATCCTTTAATATGACAGTGGATTTGTCCATTTTTTATTCTAGTTCTACCAGTTTTGCCTTATACATTTCCAGGTGTCGTTTTTTGATGCATACAAAATTGGAATTATTATGACTTCTTGGGGATTGACCTTTTTATCACTATGATATGCTCCTCTTGCTTCTCAAAGTATACTTTACCTGTTACTAGATGTGCTCATGTCAGTAGTCGTACAACCCACCAGCTTCCTTTGGGTAGCTTTTGCACAGTATGCTTCCTCCACACTTTACTTTCTCCCTTTCTGTGTTAAAGTCATGTGTCTTATAACCATATTTTGATTTATTGTAACCAAATGTGACTGTTATGGACTTTTAATTAAAATATTTGCTTCATTTCCATTAAAGATAATTATTGAAATATTTTCCATTTAAATCTCTTTTATTTATCCTATTTCTCCAACCTGTTATTCATTTTTTTTTCTCTTTTTGCTTCCTTTGGAATCTACCAAGTAGCTTTTATTATTCAATTTTTCCTCTTTGTTAGCTTTTAGTTATGCCTCCTTTTATGATTCTTTTAATGATTATGCTAATTCTCTCTCTTACTTTAACTAATCTTCTGTTAAACCAATCTATCAAGTTCTTAATTTAAGTTCATAAATTTCTTAGTTATAAAAATCCCTCTACATTATTTTTTATAGGTTCTAATTCTCTGGCAAGATACTCCATTCACCTCTTTCTCAAGATATTAACGTCAGTATGTGGATTACCTACAGGTCTGTAGCTTTTGTATTTTTCCTCTCAGATGTCAGTAAGGAGTCCTCTTGGCATATTAGGTCGGTTTTGTTGAATTCCACACATAATGTGTTTTAAAAAATGTAAAAGTTACTAATAATATTAGTAACTTCAGAGATAATTTACTTTTTTTCAGGCAGGTAATTGGATGAGGGAATGATCATTTTCACCCAGTAATGGGTTGAGATGATTGGAGGTTTGAGATCTGTTTTTGGAAAATCTAGTCTATTTTCAATTTATCCTTGTTCCCAGGGAGTAGACCTTCAGGAGACTCAACCAAAAGCCTGGGACATTTTTCAGAGTTTCTCATCTGGGAGAGCTATAAACTCCAGTTCTGGTCTTCTGAGCACCCTGACGTCAAAAGCACTGTATCTCTTCTGCTTGAGTTCACAGTTGATGCATCTCTCCAGATACAATTCATGTTTGTTTTTTGGCATGGACTTGGTAGCACTAACTTGAAATTTCTCTACCTGGCAAATTTCACTGGCCATTTTAGTGATGGTGCTCTTTTCCCCCCAAGTATCTGAGAATTCTTACTTTTTTATTTGTCTTGCCAAAGACAAAATAGGCAAGTCTGCCTACGAAGGACCGACAGTAGTCCTACAGTATCAGGACCTCCCACAGACACCTACAGTCCCGTAAACAAAATGGTGTAGTATTTGTATTTAATCTACATCTTCCCATATACTTTAAATCATCTCTAGATAACCTATGATACCTAATACAATGTAAACACTATGTAAATTATTATGCTGTATTGTTTTGGGAATAATGACAAGAAAAACAAGTCTGTACATGTTTAGTACAGACGCAAACATCCTAGGCCTAACTACATAGTACAAAAACATCAGCAACACTGTTGGTGGGAATGCAGACTGGTGCGGCCACTGTGGAAAACAGTACGGAATTTCCTCAGAAAACTAAAAATAGAACTGCCCTTTGACCCAGCAATTCCACTGCTGGGATTATACCCTAAGAACCCTGAAACACCAATCCAAAAGAACCTGCGCACCCCAATGTTCATAGCAGCACAATTTGCAATAGCCAAGTACTGGAAGCAACCTAAGTGCCCATCAGCAAATGAGTGGATCCAAAAACTATGGTATATTTACACAATGGAATTCTACGCAGCAGAGAGAAAGAAGGAGTTTATACCCTTTGCAACAGCATGGATGGAACTGGAGAGCATTATGCTAAGTGAAATAAGCCAGATGGTGAGGGACAAATACCATATGATCTCACCTTTAACTGGAACATAATAAATAGAAGAAAAAAGGAAGCGAAATATAACCAGAGACATTGAAGTTAAGAACAATCTAACAATGGGCAGGGGGGAGTGGGGAGGGGACAGCGAGGAGAGGGGATTACAGGAACTACTATAAAGGACACATGGACAAAATCAAGGGGGAGGGTAGAAGTGGGAGAGGGAAGGGGGTCAGTCAGGGTGGGGTGGAGGGATGGGGAGAAAGAGCACACAACTGTAACTGAATAACAATTAAAAAAAATCCAGAGCAAAAAAAAAAGAAAAAGGACCTTTAAGACCAAAAAAAAAAAAAATCAGCAACAATGTAAATTTTTTCCAAATATTTTCAATCCACGGTAGGTTGAATCCATGGATGCAGAACCAATGGATACAGAGGGCCAACGGTATATTGTTTTCAAGGTACCACCAAATGAGGTTGCTGACATCAGCTTTATGTGGAATATGTGAATCTGCCATCCCATATATGTGTGTGATAAAGGAATTTTTTACAGCATTGCATCTAGCATTTTTAACTTTCTCTTCTGTGGAATGGACTAATTCACACCAGTTACTATATCGCTTATGGGAAAGGGAAAACAAGAAGAGTAGAAAGAAAGATTATATTTTTATATACATTTTATAAATTTTGGAACATTAATGAGATTTTTGCAAAATAACTCTAATATACAGAAAACATTTTTAAAAATATTTATACAACCCATTAACTTCTCTAGGTACTTGCATCCTTGAAGTGAGCTGAACTACACAGGAAAGTTACTTATTGGGTACACACTAGGGTTATCCCTAAGAGAGTGATGTTTACCTGCAGCTTTTACCAAATGTCATCATATAGTCAAGCCGTAAGAAATTTAGTGTTTTAGAAGTTATGAAGCTGTGATTTAGGTCGGTGTTTATTACATCACGCACTGCACTTGAAGAATTATGTTATGGCTCACAGCCAAATTCACAAGTCAGCTACGGCAACAAGGTTTGAGCCTCATAATGTATGTAATTATGTTTTTCTTTTTATTTCACACTGATATGTTATTTCATTTTTGCCACTTTCATTTTGGTTTGCTGTGTTATAAGCTGCTTCAAATCTTCAAAGAAAAAAAAGGGAAACAGTTTTTTTCCTGTATGTTGGGCAGAAGAGAATTCTGAATTTCAAAGTGAAATGGTTCTGAAATACTATCGAACTGAGATATAATGATTGGACCATTTATCCTTTAGGTCTTTGTGGGTCATAGAGAATGATCAGAAAATTCAAGAAAATGGTGTTAATAAGGATTCTAATAAACGATATAATTCTGTATAGGCAAGTGAGGAAATGCTATGACCAAATCCATATTAATTAAATTAGAATTTGGAAACAAAATTATAATTAATATTCTTTCTTTTGGAAATTTAACTTTGTTTATTATTCACATAATGTACCCATAATAGATGTATATATTTAAGCTTACTTACAGTATCCTTTCTCCATACATTTTGTTTCTAACAAAAAAAGCCACCACTTGTTATAGCTGAAGTATTAAATAACCACATAGTGGTTAGTCCAGTGTTTTCCTTTTTTTTTCTGTATTTTATTTATTTATGTGTTACATTTTTTATTGTTGTTCAAGTACAGTTGTCTCCATTTTCCTCCCACCACTGCCCCCAACCCAGCTATCCCCACTTCCCACCCTTGATTCTACCCCCCTTCGGTTTTGTCCATGTGTCCTTTATACATGTTCCTGAAATGTAAAGTAAATGCAGCACCAGACGCAACAAGTACATCACCTATGCCATTGCATTTGACCCTGCCATTCAATTCTGTATTAAGTTTTCATTTATTAAGTGATTAATAGCAAGCGATGAAAATAAAAACTTGTATAGACTGTGCATTAATTGAATTCTCTGAAATTCTTTCTTTTAATACTTAGAAGTCAAACTGAAAGGAAAGTCATAATCACAAGGACTTTGAGACATTATTCCCTCTTTTATCATAATTTTATATTTCACATACACAATCGGGTGACAAAATTTATACATTAAGTAATGCGAATCCTTTTTACAATTCCTGGATTTGAACAGCAGTCTCATTGCCACTATACGAGTGAATTTTGTGCTATTTACTTAACCTTTCTGTGCCTTCCCGGCTATAAAATGGAGATGCTGATGGTATCAATATCATAAATTGCTGCAGGAAATATAAGTTAATATTTGTATAGCATTTAACACAATTCCTGATACTTAGGAAGCCCAAAATAACAATTGGTAATTATAATCATTCAGCAAACTTTTTCTATTACAAATAATAGAAAAAAATTGCTATATATAAATCACTAAATACTACATCAGTAATCTTTGAATCATTTTCCTGTCCCCTGTTAAATTAACCTAAAACCTTCAGCATAATGACAAATTTTGATTGAAATACTTAGGAGTAAGTTTTTTTATTATTTAATTTGGATTTCCTTATAAGGTGGTACAAAGAGTCAGTATATGTACATGAAAATAGTACAAAGAAGAAAATCAGTAGACTCCAGTTTCATTTTTGAATTAGATTCAAACTTGACCAAGTCACATAATTTGACTGAGCCTGGGTTTCTTCATCTGCAAAATAAAAGTTGTCAATGTCTGCTTCTTCTAATTCACAAGAGTATAGTGAAAGAATCCACCTGCACGCACCCCCCACACGGTAGCTCGTGAAAAGATTGTTCTGACTCTAACGTAAGGGAAAGGAAGATAGCATTTACTATTAATTCTGCTAGACATTTCTTCTCCATTATTTTATTTAATCTGCCCTGCAACCTATTAGGTAAATGCTACTATCCCCAATTTTCAGACAAGAAAACAGAGGCTCAGAAGGCTTGGGCAGTTTGCACTTACAGTTACCAACCAGCAGTGCAGGGTTTCAAACAGCATCCATTATAAATGACTAACATTCATTGTTCCTGGCGAAGTTCCTCATAGAGGGAAGGTACTCAGTAGATGTTTGGGGCTTTATTTATTGCTTAATGCAGAAACAAATGCCTTAAATTAATCGATCGATTATTTTAAGTTTCTACTCTACAACATACAACCTTCTTGAAACATATCTTTTAGTGACAGCCCATGAGATTAAGATTTTAATGAGGAAGATCTTAAGTTAATGTTACTATAACTGCAGTTTAAGGGAAATAAAAAAGTTGTTGCTAACGAGGGCAGAGATTGAATTATTTCTCTAACTATCTCTGATATAAATCAGTTTCTAACACTGAAATGTAAGAAGCCAAGTAAGGGTTTTTTAACATTGGAACACTATCATAGTTGCATGGATAGAAGCTGCCTTGTGAGAACTAAGAGAAAACCTCACTTCAAAATAACCATTTTCCAAGTCTGAGATGACCCCCTCATCCACATAACTCCACTGCTCCTTCCAAACGGAAGGCATGACAATTAAAAACTCTGAATAGAAGAACATAAAAGGGAGTTTAATCATTGACAAGTGGTAGAAATACCCACCATGACCTAGAGAGACAATAGCCTTGGAACCCTTTTTGAAGCAACCCAGGAGGGAAAAGCAATTGGTACCAGCATCAGAACCTGCTGAGTCTCTTTCTCAGTCCCCTATGGGAGCTCTTCACTAAATCTTTCTAATAACATCAAGCCCGAATTTTTATTCTTCCAATACAAGAGCTTGAAATCAATTCTCTATCAGGCAACAGCGGTAGTATTTGTTCCTATGTCCCTGGGGAAATGGTTAATACCTAAAGATGTTGATAGCTTCTCTTTTTAATGGGAAAGTTTGATAAACACAATTTTATGCTCATGGAGGAAGGAGGATGATAAACTCTGAGGCAAGCCAGCCCGTCAGGAACAGCATCACTTATAATCCTGCCCGAGCAGACAACGTGATTGTATATCCTCATTAATGCTATAATTGGTATCTGGAATCTGTTCAAAAATGCCGATTTACTTTGTAACAGAGGATTATGGCTGAACTTGGCGTTCTTTATGGTCTGCAGATGCTTGTGAAATTCAAATATAAGAACTGTCAGCTAAACATCTCATGAAAAGCTGTACCTTATACTAATGCAAAGGAACATGAACAGGTGCTTGAGGGGATGAAAATCCACATTGTGTTTCAGCAGCTAACCACTTACAGGAACATTAACATTCCTGGACAGGGCTGCTCGCTGAGTTTCTACAGTAACTTAGGAGCTATCAGGATTCAGTTCTTAACAGACTGCAACACAGTCGGGGGAAAATTGTCAGTCACCAGCCTCCAGTATTTATGAATTATTAATGTTGGCTTTCTGGGTTTTTTTTTTCAAGTTTTGCTTTTGTGTGCATGTTCAGCTGAGTAATTCAATAGACTGATGGAGACATGAATAGATATGCTAACTAGCACGAAGGTTAACCTTTAAAGTTCGTTAAAGCTGTCAGCTTTCAATGAAATATTTTCACTTTTCTTTTTTTTCTGTGAACTGGAATATAAACATTATTTGTACACTGGGATCAGAGGTGTTTGGGAGAAAGGGAGACGCCACCTTGACATCATTTTTTTTTTTTTTTTGAATCAAGACAACTAATGGGATTGTCAAGAAAAGCATTTTCATAAATTTGCTCATTTACAAATCATGCCCCCAGAATATATTCATGGCCTACCTTTATTGCAGTACTCTTCAACCAAAAAAAAAAAGTGAAGGCATGTCCCTATTGTTACAAAAGCACTCAAAAAAAAAAAAAAAAGAGCTAGGATGTGGAGAGTGGAAGAATAGGAACAAAGACCACATCTTACATTCATGATCAATATGGGATTTAAAACTGGTAACTGCCTTTTGCCAAAATGAGGATTCTCTTTGGGAAAAACTGGGAAATGAGGGGGCCCATCATTAAACCAATTGTAAAGTTTTCAAAATCTTCAAGGATGTTGTATCCATGCATGCTTGCTAAGCAAACCTACGTAATAAAGCCCCATTAGGAAAATCACCCTGCTCTGAGACAGTTCCTGTTACTCTGTAACTGTGAAGTGCTCTCCTTTTTCCTGTGGAGATCTGACTGCCACTCAGAATCATCTGTCAGCTCGTATCACGTGCCCGGGCTCTCCCACTGCCCTTTCCAATCACTGTGCCTTCCTAAGTCCTCCTTTTATCTCACTCCCAATCAAAACAAGTGAGGAAATATGAAATGAAATAAGAAGACGTGCTCCTTTTCAAAGTCTTTAACTGCCCACCCATTTGCAATGATTCCATTACTCAGGATACAGAATAAGAAAGCTGCCCATTCTTGACATGTAACAATAAATAATGTAACAAATTTAATATCTCAGCCTTCTTCTAAAGGGATCTTCATTCTTCATTTTTTTCCTCCACCACATTCCTTTGATGTCAGCAAGAAAGATAAGAGAATGGTTTTTATCAAACTTCATAAAAGTAAAGAAAAAAATGAAGCAAAGTATATTGTTGGGACTTGCCATAGTCCTAATACACTTAGAAATACTTGAATTTAACCCTTAACTCCCTTACCAGATCAAAAACGTAATCCACATCTAATTTGCAAATTAATTTATGTCTATAAGTAGATGCCCAAAGTTCAGAGTGCCTGTGTCCCAAATTAGGGGCACCAAATTGTGGCACATGTACCAACTCCTTGTTCTCAGCATCTATGCCCTGCCCGCTAAACCCAGGACTAAAGAAATCAGCTTTGAACACTTGAAGTTTTTTATTTACTTTCCTCCTCTCCTTCAAGGCCATGTTTTTATTTTTATTTTCTGATATCCATCTTTTATTATAATTTACAATATAGCAGTAAATACTGAAAACAGTTTTTAAATTATTAATATGCTTTATTTGTTTTGCATTTCCAAGGACATGTCAGAGAGCCTCCGCCTGCCTGGGAAGATGTGTTAGGGAGAGAGAAATAACAGTACAGACTGCTGTAATATTCAGCATCTGACATATAAAATAGGATTTAGTGAAAAGTCAGTGAGCTGCTTAAGGGTCATGCATTTTTAGAGAGAAAAAATTCCCCAAATGCTTGCATTTCCTCCTCTAGTTTTTTAGCAACCAATCCATGGTCAGGAGGACCCATGCCCATTGAGTTCCTAGTGTTGACAAAATCCCATTTCTACATATTCATGGGAAATCTCTTGCTCAGTTGTAGAAGATCCAAATGTAGGTAAGAAAAAAAAAAACCTCCCGTTTGGGGCTTAGGGAGGGGAATTACAGGGTGAAGAGGAAGAAATAAGATTCAAGTGTTCAGTCTTGTGTCTCCTGATGTCCTCCTCCCCAAAAAGGTGATGTGTGCTAAGGGAAATAACCTTGAAGAGAAGAAAACTTTACCCCTTTTTATCTATTTGGGACTCAAGGAGATGACTGTGCATAGGACCTCACATCAACAGATGGCCACTCGGCCTAACTAAGAAAGCAGGCCACACGGTTACACAGAGGGTGAGCTGGGATAGCACTGTGGATGCTCCCTCCCTCAAGACCCATGGCGTGTGAGGACCTGAGTTGAGAGCCAGCAGTACTAAGGGGGATGGAACCTGCAGTGCTGGAACAAAGTGACACCACAGTGCTGGAGCAAAGTGACACCACAGTGCTGGAGCAAAGTAGAAATTCATCAGAGGGCTAGGTGACAGGCCTGAGAGAGAACAAGGGTTTGAAACCAGTGAGCACCAACAAATGCCTGGGCTCCTCATCTGTTACCATGGAGACCCTTAAGCCCCCTCACACACCCAGGTGCCATCCTAGGAAGGGAAATAAGAGGAGATGGTACCTAAGCAATTTTACCTAACAGATGTTGAACACTTCCTAAAGAAACAGTTTATTTTTTTTTAATCAGATCAAGTTTTATTCTAATTTGGATATTTTGTCACATTTCCCTACTCACTCTCCTGAAGAGTTTCAGGATTAGTTCCTCAGGTCATCGTTTTGCACATTAAATTTCAGAACCATTACCCAAGTTTATAGCCATCCTTGCCAAAATAAGAAGTAAATTAATCTCTAGATTAATTGATCATGGGAAGAACAGCTAGTCTTAGTATTTAAGTTAGTCTGAAATTTTTTCCCTAGGGTCCTCCTAGCAAAAGTTGCGGGCAGTATTTTCAATAGCCGCCTTTTAGTGAACACACAAATGCATTTCTGAGGCTCTTCTAGAGTATGTGTTGTTATATGCTGATGACACCTCAGCAAAAAACAGTTCATTGAACACAACCTAATGCTGAACCAACACTGTGCGGAGAGGATCCAGCTTCTTGGGTAGCTTAAACAACAGAAGTTTGTCTTCTTTCTCAGGCTTCTGGAGGCTAGAAGTCTGAGATCAATGCGTTGGCAGGGGCGGTTTCGTCTGAGGCCTCTCTCCTCGGCTTGCAGATGGCCATCTTCTCCCTGTGTCTTCACATGGTCTTCCCTCTGTGCATGTCTGTGTCCTCATGTCTGTCTCCTCTTTTTACAAGGACATCAGTCATTTTGGACTAGGGCCCACTTATATGAACTTGTCTTACCTTATTACTTTTTCAATGGTCTCATCTCTAAATTTATTCATATTCTGAGGTGCTGGGAGTTAGGACTTCCACATATGCACTGGGATGGGGGAGAGGATGACACAATTCAGCCCATAGCAAATGCTTAAATAGGAGATCGTACTGATGGCTATAGGAATATGTTGCGGGTGAATATGTTTCCCAAAATCAAACCAATAAAATTATATTTCTCTGGGGTAAATAAGGGCATCTTTTCATTGGGATTATCAGTTTTGGAAATATAACCAGGAGTTGGCCAAATGTCCATTCCAGTAGCTGGGATGGGCTGGAGGCAGCCCACCGGAAACTCATGACTAAGGCCTAGGGAAAGGGTGCAGACACTGTGCATGTTCAGGGTATAAAAGCACCAGCTGAGTGGTAAAGTGAGAGGATAAAGGCAGAATGTGCTCCAGTCTCCAAGGCAGGTGTCCCAGTCTGAGCATCTTTTGTACATTCACAGAGAGTTTCCATACGCACTAGTAGCCCTGGTACTCTTAGGAGACAGGGAGATGTGTGCTAGGCACACACAAAACTGCTCAGTGTCTATGAAGCTTTCCCAAAACACTTCTGATCCAGTCCCCCACGTTTTCCTAAACTTTTTCCATGCACATTTACTGTATCCTATTGGTCCCAGGTTTATAAACTTTGGCCTGCTAGTTATACACATGTTCTTGCTGTGTTAAACTACACAGAGCCCTTGTGTCTAGAATGAGGCTGCACGTTCCCAGGACGACAGGGGCATTCTCCATCGGGGCTCCTGGATTAGCCACTATTTTGTTCACAGAGCTCATACATTTCACACATCTCACACACAGGCCCCTGTACTAAAGGTTCCTTCATTTTCTACTCCCAACCCCTCCCTCAGTGGCCAAAGCCTTGCTACTTATGTGCATCTTCCTGACGCTTCCTTTCAGGTTCAATGTGCACATGCGTGTGTCTGTGTGTATACTACTTTTGTGCTTGTTAATAGTTAGCATTTGATCAGACAGAAGCAGAACTACTATGAATGGTCTCAAAAAGAAATGTATTGTAGTAGTTAGACTCTATGTACTTACAAGAGCAGATGAAGCAGCCTATGCAGTTACTGCAGCTTAGCCAGCCTGCAGTTGGGAAGGAAGGTGGATGAGGAAGAGAAGATGGACAAACTGGAACCTGTGAGAACAAACTGGAACTTGAATCTGCTATTCACCACCTCCAACCCTGGTGCCTTGGACGATCTCCAGGAAAAACTGTGCTCTGACCAGGAGCTGCATGAACACATGGTCCAGGATGCAGAGAAGCTACAGGAGCAGATCTGGGGGGAGCTAGGAGAGGAGGAGTGTGAGCATCAACCCACAGCAGCACTGTGAGCTGACAGACCAGCCGCAACATACATGAGCTGCCACCACGTCTGACATGCTGTACTAGCCTGACAAAAGTAACAAAACGGCTTTGGCTTCACTTTGACCTTCCAGATCTTGTGCAAATTTTTCTAATGGCCAACTTAAACCACAAAACAAACAGGAATGGGCATTCTAGAAAATGTAGTTCCAGCCCTGGCTGCTGTGGTTCAGTGGATTGAGCACTGGCCTACGAACCAAAGGGTCACTGGTTTGATTCCCAGGCAGGGCACGTACCTAGGTTGCAGGCCAGGTCCCCAGTTGGGGGTGTGCGAGAGGCAACCACACATTGATGTTTCCCTCCCTCTTTATCCCTCCCTCCCCCTCTCTCTAAAAATACAATAAAATAAAATATTTTTTCTATTTTATTTTATTTTTTTTTAATTATTGTATTGTTCAATTACAGTTCTTTAAAAAAGAAAAGAAAATGTAGTTCCATTTAACTACACGGGCACGGCACAAGCCACCAGACTTAGTAAATCTAAATGTATTTATTTGATTATAAAACTGTTGTCTACTTTTTAAATTATTTTATTATTATTATGTTTAGGGATAGGTGAAGGGAGAAAGAAAGAGAGGGAGAGAAACATCGATTTGAGAGAGAAACATCGGTTGGTTGCCTCTCGTACGTGCCCTGACTGGGGACCAAACTCACAACCCAGACATGTGCTCTGACCGGGAATCAAACAAGCGAACGTTTGCTTTGCTGAACGATGCCCAACCAACAGAGCCACACTAGCCAGGGCTTGTCTACTTTTTAACTGAACCACTCATAGGTCTATATTAAGTCTCTTCTAAGAAAAATATACTCAAAATAAAATTTAACTGTATAAACCTTAGTTAATGATTAATTATAGGTTAATGTCTTCAGCTGGAAGGAATCATTAACAGATGTATGTTGGAAAATCATCATTTCTTAGCCTAAATGTGTCATACTGTGTTCATATAGAATTTACACAATGACTTCATGTGTGTTATTATTTAAACAGCCACTCCTCCTCTATGACCAATAGGGCCTGATGCCCTCTGACCCACTATAAAGGGTGGGGCAAAGTAAGTTTACAGTTGTTCGTATGGAAAATAATACAATACTTAATAAATAATAATGCAAGAATAAACTTTGGTTTGCAAACTCACAACTGTAAACCTACTTTTGCCCACCCTTTATACTACCCTGAAGACTGCTGGTCCTACCCACTTGGGGATTCCACAGGTTTCATTTCTACTAACAGCTTTAGGAACTCTAAAAAGCCAAGTCCAATCTGTTTCCATGTTGATAAATTGGTGGAGACTTCTAATATATAATGTAAACATCCACTTAAAGGGGATTGGTCAAATGAATTTTCACACATCTACATAGTGGAGGACTATGTTGCTTTTACAACTGATATTGTAGAGAAGCATATCTAATTACTCAGAACTGTGGTAATTGGGACAAAGCGAGTTACATAAGAAGACAGTCATTTTTGTAATCCACAGCACACGCGTGTGATCGCACTGTCCACGTGCAGATGAGCTGACTCTGGGGCTTGGCCACAGTATTTGTTGCTGGCTGCTGAGAGTCATACGAAGCAGAGACACTAAGTACATGCATGATACGAACTAACTCGGAAACTTGGTTTGTCTTTTAGCCTTCCACTCTCTTTGGCTTTAGAAACTTCAAAAGCTGCAAGATGCGTCAACTTTATCTGGATTATCTTGTCATTTGGAGCACTCAAGTGTCTGCTTCAATATGCCTTAGAATCATGATTGCCAAATGAGAGCAATACTTTATGCTTCTCACACTGCTCCTTACCAAGGATCCCAAGGCACCGGAGAAATGGTACTTTCGCCTCCCTTCACTTCTCTGAAGAAACTCAGCACAAAGTCCTGGACAATGGGATTCATAAAACTTATCAATTCATCCAAAGATAAACTGTCAAGAGCATATTTCTACAAATAAATATGTTCTTATTCCTAACCCATTCTCCTGAGAGATATGAATTCCACAGCTATAAGAGAAATATGGAAATTAATAAAATTCACTCCATCCTCAGACAACAGGGTATATATGTATACAGAAGAATAACCACTTGTATCTGAAAACATACAACATTTCTTGTCCTCCTGTAGACCGTACCATAATTTTTTTTCCTTTCTGCATCTTTGTGCTAGCCTCTCACCTTTTAAAAGCAAATGACAGTCCCTTACTATTTAAATTCATAACAGGAATGCCATCAGAGGTCAATGATTTCCTTACCTGTATAGCTATGTGATGCTGATACATATCAGCTACAGTGATTCCTGGGGGGAAGCCTCGCTTTGCAGCCCCGTCTTCCACTTCCTAGTGTTGGGGCACTCACACGACGCACATGTTGCTCAGGCTTCAGTCGGCAGCAGGGACCGAGAGGAAGGCCCTGGTGTCCTCACCCTCACTCCCCACTGCTACATACCACTCTATTTCTTCTCCATCATTTTCGTTCTCAAATTATGGTTTGGTCACACCATGTTCCTAAATATACATTTATTTTAAGTCAAATTCCAGGATATTTTGAAAGACTGAAATATCTTCATTCATAATCAGTACTTTAAAGTCCTTTATTTGGTGATTGTTGCAAAACATCTTCTGGGACAATTTTGGCTTCTATGAAAATTTGCGTTAGATGTTTATTTATATGCATAATTTTTAAGAGCCTTGAAAGTCTAAAAAGTCCAGAGTTACTGTTACCAGAACATGTTTAAGACACCTACTCACTCATTTAGTGAAAGAAATTACAGTAAGATCTATACCTACATGAGTGAGTAGGTTACATATTTAAAACGAGGATTTTTCTTCCTAGAATAGGAAATTTTTTGTTTTACTGTTATTCCACACATTTAACTTTGAAATAAATAGGTTACTCCATACCATAGTAATTGTGGATGGACAGGGTCACCAGGAAACAATAAAACTGTCAACACAAACTAATGACAACTGAGCACAGGGTAGCAAATAGGACATGAGTGTTTTATGAGAAAAGGTCAGGAGGTTTGATTCATGGGAAAGAAAGATGGGCTTTGCCATCCAAACAGTAACACACTTTACAAGTTAATTAGGCTTCTAGAACTTGTTCCAGATGGTGGGGAAATCGTGTGGGAGAGAGATATATGCCAGCGAGGGAGGAGTCAGGCATAAACCACAAAGCAAAGTCTGGTATTGAGGAGATCAGAGACGTGGCGGAAGACTGGGGCCGGGAGAAAGCAGAGAGAGACGTGGGACCTGGAGCAGAGGGGGGAAGAGGGTAACCTGAAGCCTGAGGTGAGGGCCGCACGCCTGGTAATGGGGAAAGCACAGTGGTCTCACTGTGTCAGAAAACAGTGTGCTTTGTGTCTCAGCCAGCTGACTCTACATTATATGCACTTTATGTTTTTAAAGACTCTACAAGGTCAAATTATATATGTGTAAAATATGTATGTATGTATATACATCAAAATACAAACATAGTATATATTATGCAAAGCATACATTAAAAGAGGACACATCCTATGTATAGTGACAGATGTTAACCAGACTTGTGGCAATATGCACAAATATTGAATCATTATGTTGTACACTTGAAACTAACATAACGTTATATATCAGTTATACCTCAGTAAAGTAAGTTTTTAAAAAAGAGCGCACATCCTATAGAAACTCAGTTATAAAAACGATGCATTGCAAACCTTTCTTAACAAAGTCCTGTGACCCACGACTACACCATGAGGCAGGGCCAGGCTAGGGTTTGGAGAGGAGGCACTTGCTTCAGGCCCAAAATGAAAGGAAAGGAGTGTCCAAAACCCTAAGCGATTAAGACAAGTAACATTTTAATGCAACATTTTTAAAGATCAAACTGAATTTATCCATGATGAACAAAATATGAAAATTTTAAATAAAGACAGAATCCCTCTCTTCCCTTTCAGGTCTCAGTCCCTCACCCTAACCCTCGTCCTGGCGGATTCTAATTACAGAGTGGTTTTTTGGAGTATCCATGAATTTTCCACCTGAGAGCCAGAGTCCCGTGTCTCATTCACCTCAGCCCCGATCCAGCCCTAGTGTGAGGTCCTGATAAAAGAATAGGCCACGGTTAACAGTCCTTCTGTCCTTCCAAGTCTTCCTCCATGTGACCACCCCCCCCCCCGCCCCGCCCAGCATTTCAGCAAAGCTGCTGACCTGGCAGCCTTTCTGCCTCCTCAGGTGCCACAGTCCCTTCTAAACTCCAGTCCCTGGTTTTTCTGGGCTCCACAGATCTAGCACATCTGTCCAGAGATGGAACAGACATTATTAGGTTCTGCTGATTTGATATTACCTGAGGCCCATCTTCTCCCACCAGCCCATCAATTCCAGGTGGAGTGGGGCCCTCTCTACAAACTCCCATCATATCACCAGGCACCCAGGAAACACGTGAATAAACAAGGGCCTCCTCCTTAGGATACACGCAAAAGTGAGTAAAGTCAGAGACAATGCAGTTCCCAAGTTAAAAAAAAAGTTAACGGCAGCTGAAGAAATGAATGAGCGGGTTGCTTAAATTGCAATTTAAAGAATCTGAATTCAGAAAATTCAAATGGCTTAGAAATTAAATCAGCAACCATGCTTTTGATGCATTTGTGTGGAGCAGGAGCTCCTTGCCTGAGGTCCAGTGGGGAAGAGGGCTTTGAAATACAGAACCCTGAAATCAATTGCAAAGTGTATGTATTATGTATTATATGTATATGTATATGTATATATATATACATATATATATATATATGCACATACATGTTTGGGGGTGAATAAAAGGCAATTCTATTTCTCAAAGTTATCCTCAGTTTTGGTTAATAATCACTATTCGAAAGACTATTATAAATGGCAGAGTTCATCCCAGACTTGGACCAGTAAAATATTTTCTAGAAAATAAAATACCAGTAATTATGATGCATTTCACTCTAATGGGGCTGGTGTTTTCACTGATCTGGGGATTTTGTGAAGGCACCAACCATATGCTCTTTAAATTCGGTTACTGCCGCCCGGCCCAAGTATAATACAACTGTCCATTCGTGTTTTAAAGTTGATTGTTGATTTTTCCACCTCTGTTTGACAGCCTGGAGCCCTGCCAGAGATGGACTGAAGAATCACATCGAGTATTCCAAACATGAAGGGCCTTTGCAAGCAGCCCTCGCCTCTGGCCATTTAGCAACTGCACTGGCCCCATGGAGGGAACACGTCTGCCTGTGACTTCTGACGCTGCTTTCCTTACCTTTTTGTGCATTTTCCCTTCCCCCCCTTCACCCCTAAAGTTCCTGCGCACTCAGACCTACAAACGTTCACAAGTGCCTAAGACTTAATGATTCTAGGTACTTGAAGGAATCGGGATCACCTATTCTAGTGGTTCCACACAGAACCAGGGATTAAAGGAATGTCAAGTGGGTCAGATTTTATTTCCCACCCTCAAGCATGCCTCCTCCCACATACACACAAGGGAAATACAGGTGTTCCCTATAACAGTTAATCTGGAGGAAAAATAGTTACTGTTATAAGAGGGCACTCACTTGGCAGAGGAGGAGACAAAGCATGAAACCATTACTATATTACTCATGACTTTTAGTAGCAATGATAGAATGCCAGTCCAACTGCCTTATGGTGAAAGAAAGAGTAGAGGGATTTACTGGCTTATTGAGAAAATGTCAGGGTCGTGGGAAATAGCAGCTTCAGGCAAGGCTGGACCAGGGGCCCACACAGAGGGCTCAGCACCGGATCTCTCTCTGTCTGTGGTGCAGTCCTCTCCCTGTTGACTTCATTCTCAGTCTGGTCCTTCAGGGTGGCTGCCAGAGAGCCCCAGGCACCCATCCCCATACCTCAGAAGCTACAACAAACAATTTCATTGCTCAACAATTTCATATCAAGTCCTGAAATTGAATCGCATTGTCTAGTCTCTGTCCTACATCCGTTCTTGAGCCCATCACTGTGGGCAGAGGGCATGGAGCATGCGGATTGGCCAGACCTGAGTAACATGCTCATATCCAGAACTAAGGCATTAGACCCGCACCTCCTAGACCGTGAGGATGCAGAACACGGGGCAAGTATTTTCTCAGGGGAAACTCAGGGTGCTGTTAGTGGAAGAAAATAATACATGATGCCGAATATTCTGAAATTAACAAGCATACTAAAACCAGCGCCATTACAAATGGGAAGCTTAAATGATGTGCCCAAAGTCAAATACACCTCAGGAGTGACAGAGACAGGACAGAACCTGCACACCTTTTTCTTTTTAATTGAATACATTTCACCTGAATTTTTCTTTACTTCCAATTTAGGCGGATATCTTCATTTACTAGGGCTTCCATAACAAAACACCACTGACTGGGTGGCTTAAATAACAGAAATGTATTGTCTCACAGTTCTGAAGGCCAGCAGTCTGCCATGGATGTGCCGGCAGGGCTGGTTTCTCCTGAGGGCTCTGTCCTCGGCCCTCAGATGCCCACGTTCCCCCTGCGTCTTCAAGGGGGCTTTCACCTGTGTGCGTCTGTGTTCAAATCTCTTCTTCTGGCAAGGACACCAGTCAGATTGAATGAGGGCTCACTCTACTGACCTCATTTTCATTTAATTATCTCTTTAAAGGTCCTATGTGCAAATACAGTCACATTCTGAGGTACTGGGGGTTAGGACTTCAATGTATAAACTCAGGGGAAGGAACCTGATTCAGCATAGAACAGTGGGTTTCACTACACCAAGCAAGTTGTATGTACTTTACATGAGTGAGCAAAGGCAAACACACAAAAAGTGACCACACACACAGCTATGGGTGTGAATGCATACCTGCCCTGGCAATATGTGCCCAGGGGGACGTAGGTTTGCTCAATGGACACCTTAGGGAGTACCTATGTACCAGCCATGACTGAACAGTTGAGCAGCCTTATGCCGTCACAAATTTCACCAATTAAAGCCCACATAAACTGTGCTTCCAACAATTTTAACATTTTTTTCCAAGTAAACTACTTTAAAAAGTAGCAAGTTCTCATGAAATTTTAATCAAATAAGATAAATCTTTTACACTACTTATACAAATGTCAGCTTCCACATTATCTTTCTCACACTCCTTATGCATAGGGCAATAAGAAATGGAAAGTACAGAGATTAATTTAGGTAACAATTACCATAATTTACAATTGCATTAGCACCTATTAAGGTTCATTGTTCTGTGGAAATTTTAATGATACATTCTTGAGTGAATAAAAGCAGAAGATGATTGGAAATAAAATTGTTTCTATGTATGCTGACAGGACTGCTGAGTGTAATTATATATTTCAGAGGCGACCTGTTTGGAGTTTACTCCATAATTTTATGTAAATGTTAAATAACTTCATGTGTTTTTCCACCCGGGTTAAGTGCTAATTTATGTTATTCCAACAAGGAGAGTGCTGCAGGGTTATTAACAGACTTGCTCTGCCGATGGGGCCGGCTTCTGAAACCCGGATCCACGGACTTCAAAAGACAACGGTGTCTTTAGTTTTTCTTCACTGCAGATAGCTCTTAGTAGCAGGCTGCCAAACTTTTAGTTTTGAAAACAGCTATTCATTCTTAGAATTTGTAGCCTAAACCCAAGAAGTAATAATTATTCTAGCTCATTCATAAGGCTGGGTTGCATCAACTCCGCCAGTCCCAAAGGAAAACAAGTAGATAGAAATATTTGATTTCTAGGTACCATAAGTTTCATATGTGATAAAAATGGCTCTCTATGTCCTGATTTCTTTGAATTCCTAGAGGTTAAAGTAGAGTCAGCATGTAGTACGTATTCTTAAGTATGTGCCGGCTGCAAGAAAACTCCCAATCTTTACAAACCCTCATTAAACAAACAGGAATAAAATCTGCTGAAGCACAGTGGGCCTGTTTGGCATCTGCAGAAATTCTCACCCTCATCGCCCACATGTGCATGCCCCCAAATCAACAAAGAACCGGAACAGACGCAGATGGGGAAGGAGAGGGTGTAAAAATCAACACATCCTCTTAAGAGGGTTTAAAAACAATGTTACTTTCTTGTACAATTTCATTATCATCTCTTAAAGCAAGACCATCAAAACATTCTGCTGTATGTTACAAGATATTTAGGAGAAGAGTTGTGAAACAGTCAAATCATTCTCTTTAGCCTCTGAGTGCCACCAGGAGGAATTGTGGGATGTGAGTGTTTGAAGGAGACTTGAAGGTCATCTGTGAGAGAACACACCCAGCAGTATGACAGCCCCAGACCGGTTCACAAAGCCAGACCAAGGCAGCGCCAGACCCGGACGCCTGGCTTGCCTAACTCCCAGAGCCGTGTTCTTCCTCTCTCATATACAGCCCAGATGGAGGATGACCAGGCTGGAATAAACTTTCCTCTTTCTCGCAGCACCATGGCGCAGTGCTTGGGGTGAAAAGCACACCAGTCTTCAGTTCAGTTAGAATGAGTCTCAGCTCTTACGTTTGGCAATGCAATGTGGGCCAATTACTGATTTGTCTGATCTACACCAGCTCTTAAGCAAGGATGTGTGAATGATCAATAATAGAATTTCTTGTTATGAAACAGTAGCAAGGATCCAGTTGAAATATTCAGTTGAGTTCTGAAATGTAACTAACAAAGAATTACAGGAATTGCACTATAGCTAGCTGTCCATAATATATGTGAGCATAACTATTACATATTATTCAACATTGTGGTAATCTATACTATGATTTTTTATTCATTTGCACATTTTCTAGTTCCACAAAATTCCAGAGGTTAATATGCTATGCTTCACAACTATTTACTCCGATCAATTACTTCTGTCTCAGATATTTCAACATCTAAAGTGTCCATCAGTGTTGATCTCTCCCAGCGCACAAGTTTGCCAAGTCAAGTCTCAATTTGAGAAACATCCCTCAAATTGAATGTTATTATGAGCACTGTCATCAAAAGCACATCGATAAACCTTAGTTGATTTCCTCTACTAGGCAAAGGTGTTATTCTTAAGACGTGTTCATCTAGTTTCCAGGGACCAAAATCCATAGTAAAAGTCTACAGTTGTCTGAACTCCAAGGTTGTTGCCTGAATTGCATTGAAGTTCCTAACTTAAGTTTTACTTTCCTTTGTGAGATCCTATTTCTCCAGTATCTGTGCCTTCTCTGCTCTCCTTCTCTATTCCAAACGTGCTTATGCCTCCTGTTCTACTAAGGCAAAACCATGTTTCATAGATAGTCTCCTCCATCTCAAGTTTTGCCAACTTTATCCCAGTTTCACAAACACATATACAGAGATGTCACATGTAGTGATAACATGGCCTAGAGGAAGATAAAACATAAGCCAATGGTGTATAAATTGTAAAACAAGGCACTATTTTGGTGATTCGGATAGCAGATGTCAGCTCAGAATATACAGTGACACATATCAGCAGGCAACTGCTGTGGAGAATGTAGGAACTACAAATAACTATTGAATCATTTCCCAAACAACTCACCATGCTAAGGAAAGAGTCAAAAAATAGAAGTACATTGAGTACTTCAGTTTGTCTCCCAAGTTAGGGGTACTGATTGCTTATTTTTATTCCTAAACACTCTTCTACTAATATGAACAAAGTGTGTTTATTGCCACCAGACCTAAAAGTGCCCTTTCTGTCAATATCTGTCTTCTTATCCAGCTTTATTTTCCAACAAAGTACTTCAATTCTTGAAAATTTAATAACAAAATATTTTTAATCCATCTGTCTTGGTTCCAAGACATTGGAACCAAGCTGAACGAGAGCAGGGACTACCTCTGTCTTGTTAATGCTCTATCTCCAGGCCTAGAAGAGTCTCTGGCAGGTGGTAGGTGCTTGATAATATTTTTGAAAGAATAAATGAAGTGTGCACACTACATAGTGACAGAAGAGTTACTTAGATTATCACTTGCAAATACCTGGTATCAACTGCTTAGGCAAGGTAGAGTTTTGGGTGACCAAGTACTTAATGCCACAGAACATGTTAGTGGAAATAAAAAGTGTAATGGGACTAGTAAGTGGCTTCTAAATAAACTAGAGAACTTAGGGTAAACAATGATGAACTCAGGGCTTTGAATTCCCAGCTCAAGGTCTAAATAAGGGATGGGAATATTTCTGCAGTTTCTTTACAAATAACTTTTTTTTTTCCTGTAGACCAAAAGTTCTGGGGGGAAAAACCCTCAAAATCAAATCTTTCTGGTAGCTGAATTACAAGGCAAAGAGAATTCACACCCCTGAGAGTTTCTTATGTTAAAGTTAGGACATTGGTTAAAATAAAGTGGCAAATGGCTATGGAAGCAGACTTGACTTGGGGTGGTGAACACACAATACAATATACAGATGATGTATTATAGAAATATTAAAAAATAAAATAAAGTGGAACCCTAAAAATTAGAATTGAGACACATGGACAAATTGTAGTGAAGTTGGAGACCATGAACCCCTAAATTCTGCTGAGGCCCCTCTGCAGGTAGAAGCCCTTCCACCTGATTAAGGTCAGTATTCCCTTGCCTAAAGACTCTCCAATAGCTTCCCTTGAGGTGTTTTCTGACCCTCCCAAAGACTAGCACTACCTCTCCTTGTTTCTGGACTTGAAAGCCAACTCAAGTCTCACCAGACCCCGTGATGTGAGTTGCAAAGTGTGAACCATGAGAAGATGTGAATCACCAAAATATGGCAGGATTTTGTCAATTTATAACAACAGAAACCTGAGTGACATGTATGAACACGGATTCCAAGGGTGTTCATTCAGGATAAAGGAATATAATGGAAAAGAATGAAATCATTGATGTGGGGTTCTATGCCAAGATCCTGGATTCAGTGGGCAAGTTTGAGTGGCTCTAAGAATTTGCTTGGTTAATTAACAGAAACCTAGTTGCTGAAACACTAAATGGAGATAAAATGCTGGAACTCCATTGGTATGTTGTAGAAGACATTATTCAAGGTCAGGGAAATGGAAACGCTAGAGTAGACTTATCATCTAAGAATTGCTCACCCACTGAAACAGGGTCGAGAAGACCCTTCACCAAAGCAGTGAGGAATATCATTGTAAAGAGAGCAGTATCCTGGAAGAGCTCTTCAGTGGCTCTTCTCCGTGGATCAGTAATGACCGTGAGAACTACTGCTACTGAACTGGGCTCACTGCATCAATGCAGGTGATGGGATCAGGTGGAAAAGGATAAGCTGAGTGTGGTTACTGTAATAAGCGGTGAGCTGAAGCAGTAATCAGGCAGTTCCACCTACACAGATGTTCATTGTTGCCTAATTTATCATATATCCTTACAACTAATTTAGTTAAGCAAGAAAGCTCTTGGTGTGGTGAATAGAAGCCTGATATCAATCACCACAACAGATATTTGCAGTTTCTTAATGAATTTTTAGACTGGGGCTTCTTTCTCTTTCTTTCTTTCTCTCTCTCTCTCTCTCTCCCTCTCCCTCTTGCTCCCTCCCCCTCTTTCTTCCTTCCTTTCTTCCTTTCTTCCTTTCTTCCTTTCTTTCTTTCTTTCTTTCTTTCTTTCTTTCTTTCTTTCTTTCTTTCTTTTCTTTCTTTCTTTCTTTCTTTCTTTCCTTTCTTATTTATTGTTTCCAAGTCCTCAGTTTGCTGGGGTTCTGTGAAAAACTTTTTTAAAAACACTGTATTTGGAAATAATTGCAAAATGTAATGTAAAAAGGGATCCCTATATTCTTTACCCAGATTTTCTTTTTTTTTTATCCTCACCTTAGGATGTGCCCACTGACCTTAGAGGAGGGAGGGAGAGAGGGAGAGAAACAATGATGCAAGAAAGAAACATCTACCTGTTGCTGGTTGCCCCCTGTACATGCCCCAACCAGGGACCAAAATGGCAAGCCAGGCATGTGCCCTGCCCAGGAATCAAACCCTCAACATTTTGGTCCATGAGACAATGCACCAGCAACTGAGTCAAACCAGCCAGGGCAGATTTTCATATTTTTAACATTTGTCACATTCAACCTCTCTCTCTGTCTCTGTTCATGCATGTGTATTGATATAATTATCCTTTTTTTCCTTTAACATTTGAGAGTAAGTTACATACAACATGGTCCTTAACTCTTAGTACTTCAGAGTATATTCCCAAGATAAAGATTTGTTAACACCCACTTCTTTATGTGCTAAAATCATCAACCTCAGTAAATTTAACATTAATACAGAAGTTTTATTTAATCTACTCTGTGCATTTTAATTCTGTCAATTTACCTAGTAATGTCCTCTATATAATAGTATTCTTTTCTCTAGAATCCAAGATCCAATATAAGATCATACATTAGGTTTAGATATTATGTCTCTGTGAGTTCTCTTAATATTTAAAATTCTTCAGCCTCCTTTTGACTTTTAGAATGTTGATTTTTTTAAGAAATATACTCAGTAGGTAATTTTTATAGTCCTTTTTTCTCACATGGAACTTCTCTTTTTAGAGCGTACCTACATTCAAACTTTGCAGATGTTTATATAGGGGTGTGCTGGCTCTTTAAGGCCAATCGGGCCAGAATCAGGCCTTAAATGCAATCTCCAGAGAGGCTAGGATATGTTGAGGGTCTTTGCTGAATAGTAAAGAGGAGCAGAGAAGCGGGTCCTAAAGTGTACATTTTGGGGGGAAAGAGGAACTTTGAAGAAGCTGTGCTACCAGAAAAATAACAAGCAAAAAAGGAGCCAACAGTCTGGCAAGGCTTCATGACATGGGAGGGAAAGGTCTGGGCCATGGGTGACTTAGTAGCATCATCATGGGAACTGAGAAAACCAAAGTGAGGAAATGATATGGCACATGACCTCAGCAGACTGTGAAGTTATAGTACTGAAGGTGGCAGCATCGCAACCCTGGAGAATGGTGAGAAGTCCACCATCAAAAAAAGGAAAGTCCTTATTTGTGCCATTTGCCCATTTTCCTGGGTATGAATACTCCCACCAGTGCCATCTCAGGACCCCAACATTACAACGTACTTATGGAGCACTAGGAAGACGTGCACACAGCTTCACAAACCAGCACACACGTGAACTGTAGTCTTTTTATGCGGAGCTAATCAAATGTATTAATATGGGCAATAAAACACCTGTGTCTATGTGTGCACATATATGTATACTATGTATGTGTGTTGTGTATGTGTGTGTGTATATATATGCACATACACCATAAAACAACCCCTTATAGAGGAAATGACTATTAGTGTGATTTAAAACAAACAAGAAACCGGAAATGGCTCTGCGTTACAGCAACTGCTCTCTTCAGCGTTACATTAGGACAAAGAGAAGGCCTCACACCTGTGCTTTAAATCATGATGGTATTGGGTGTGCACGCTGGGATAGGAACTTGTGAGAGCTGCACTTGCCTGTATAAAAAAGGGGGAGTACTGTATATTACGGGGGAGGGGAGGGACCCTGAGGGACAGGAGGGCGCCGGCCGGCCAGGGAGCACATGGGTGCAAGTGGAGAGCTGAGAGCCCCAAGAGCACGCGGTGCAACGCAGTGACTAGGACGAGACTTTCAGAGCCACGGGGTGTGCTCTCCCCTCTCCCCTTTTTGTCACCCCAACAGTATCTTTAATAAAATCAACTCGATTTTTGCTTCCTGATGCTTCTTTGTGGGAAATGAAGAGAGGGGGTGGTGGAGTTCTATGTCAAGGTTGATGTAAGGCCAGTGCAGATTATATGGGGAGGCTGCACTTGAGAAGTCTGAAGGCTGTGATTTCCCGGGAATTAGCAAAAATTCCTGAGAGACCTCGTCAATGATGGTAAAGTAGGTAGCTCCAAGAGCCTGTCAATCCATAGATACATCAAAAAATTAATAAAAAGCTGTCAGAATCAACTTTGTCAGCACTCTGGGAAATACTCAAAGGAAGTTTACAGCAACCAAGGGGTAGAGGAAGAAAAGGCAACTTAAAAATGGTAGGTGTCATAGGGAGGGAAAAGAGAAAGAAAGCCCTGGGATGAGTGTCACTGGGAAGCTAGGGACATTGGGGGTGTGGACATGGCTGCCGTCCTGTCCCTTGCAGTGCTCCTGGCTGCAGCTGGTACCTACCTGTCTCCAGCAGAACTCTGGGGAAGCCTTCAATGGAAGGCACTTCATGCAAACTCTCTAGAAAATCTCTGCAGGCATAGTTGCCACAGAACAACCAGGGGAGCTGAACTTTCTGTGTTCTGGGAGCCGGTAGAAGCTGCTGCTCCCCTGTATCCCCTGGGGTACCCTAGCTCCCTGCCAGAGTCCTCTCTCACCTGGGCCTCTTCATCTCCAGCCTCTACCATCTAACACAACCCACCAACACTATTGTTTTTCTCCTCAACACTGGATGACCCTCTGCCACCAAAGCACCTTTTACCACTGTCTCAATTTCTTAATGGACAGTATTCACCCCAAGAATATGACATTCTCTTTTTTAGCCCAAAGCACGCTCAGATAGTGGGTCCTACCACCAAATCAAACCTCACCTGGCCCCTGACTCCATCTCCATACCAGATCCTACAATGTCAGGATGTCCATCTCCCACCTAACGACCTACTCCCTGAATCACCAATTTACCTGACTGTCATCGGCATCCCCACCCTTTCTGCAAAACCTTGAACAGCCTTCACTTTAACCCAGACTGGATCAAATTTAATTTCAACCCTGCTGAACCCTCTCTCCTTACCCATTTGGCTGCCTCCTTTGGCTCTGCAATCCCAGGCGCAGATGGCTCAGCCGTCCCCTGGAGGTAGTGTCCCTTGTGGATGTGGTCCCAATCCCTCTCCCGCTGCCTACTTCTGCTGGAGCTGTGGCCATTGAGACACACAGACAGAGGCTCTGATTCCAAAGATCCGGGAGCACCTTATTTCAGTGTTTTGACACATCTGTCTTATCTCCAGGGTTTAGTTCTCTTTCATTTTCTAGTCACATAGGACAGGGTCCCCAACCTCTGGGCCACAGATGGGTACCAGTTTGGGCCAGTTAGGAACTAGGACCCACAGCAGGAGGTGAGCTTGAAAGTAATGCTCTTGAATCACCCTGTAACCATTCCCCTATACCAGTCTGTGAACAACCTGACTTTGACAAAACCAGATCCTGGTGCCAAAAAGGTTGGGGACTGCTGATATAGGACATCCTACAGTAAAATGATTAAGGTCTCTATTGAAACGGTCCAGGCTGTTCCACCTAGAACTCTCTGGAGAGAAAATCAAGCCCCAGGAGAATGGCTTAGGCCTTAAGTGCCACAATTCTTTAATTCCTATCTATATCCCTCTCTTTCTAGCTTAGTGTTTAGGCAGTCTACGAGGAAAGAATACAAAGTATATTGAGTCATAGCCCAACTCTATACCCTGAATCATTGCTCTCTTTTGAGGATTAGTTCTTATTTCTGAGTCAGCCCTACCACACCCAATTTCTTCCACACATTCACAGAATTTCTGTTATTCTCTGAAAGCTGACCTTTCTATCATGACCTTTCTAATGCACTAGTTTGTCTAAATCCCAATTATGATAGTGTCCAAATTCTTTTCCTTGAGTGTCCTGAACCCCAATAAGATCAGTGAATGCAGCTTTTTAATTGGCAGTTAAATGGTACTATTTGTCCAATAGAAGGAGAAACTTCAAGAGGGTGATGGATGTCCACAAATAGGCAAACCTAAGCCTCTGCTCCAGCCCAGTTACAGCTCCCTCATGCACATCACATCATTTCACCCAGGGCCAAAAATTCCTTTCTGGTAGTGATTCAGTTCACAGGAGCGCAAGTGGGTTTTTCAGAATGCTGGGATGCTGACAGTTTTGTGAATTGAGTTATACACTTTAAAAAATGTTCATTATGCTTATTCCTGAGAGTGGCACTGAAATTGGGCAAGATAAGTGCCATATTATTTGAGTATTTTTAGGCTGTATTGATTATTGGGGGATATTGCAACAGAAGTAAGTATAATGATGAGAAGTTGCAAGTACAGGTTCATTACCCAATTTATTTATTCTTCTTAAGATATTTTTAGGTATAGTAAAATAAGGTTTAGGTAAAAAATATTAAATATTTCAGAGTCAATGAAACTGTGTAAGATAAAGTTCTAAAACAAACAATTAACCCTTGGAATTTCACTTAGCAAATGTTTTAGTATATTTTTACAGTGAACAGAAACTTAAAATAGTAATGCTCCCCTTTTCTCTTTAATCGTAAAATTGGATACACAAAAATTCAATTTATTATGTTTTTAAAAATTCATAAGCATTACTTAAATCTTTATAGTTTCCTGCATTTTGCAAAACCAACATTTCTCTTTAAAGGCATTGTATATTAACTTGAGACTTTTACTGCAGTTACTTACTGGTTAAAAGCTTTTTAGAAGGGAATGAGACCTACAAATTTGGTAACATTATAAGCAGAAATTAAAAAGGTTTCGTTGTGATTATATTTCAATCTAAGCATCTCCATTGTCAGCTCTGAAAACATAAAATATAACTCAAATATTATAAAACCTATGATAATTTTTCCCTACACAATAAATTGACTTGGTAATATTCTCTTAGGAGGGGGTTTACTTCCTTTTCCTTGGTACATTAAAACTCTAGCTATTAAACAGAAACACTTCTAAATGATTTTTAAAATGTTCTTATTTCCTTATCAGTTAATAAGTAGGTAAAACACAAGACAATTATAAAGCCCAGGTTTTTTTAGAAGTCCTAAATTTATGTACTTTTAATAAAGAAAAATTATCAAATATGATTTAAGTCTTATAATTGTAAGACTTCTTAAATCAATAAATGCACAAAACGGAAAACAATCATTTGACAAATTATGTTCACTGGCATACAAATTATGGCCACCTTCGGAACAGGACCCACAAGAGTCCCCTGTTATCACTCAGCAAATAGTTATTCATTCACGTTTCCCATAAGAATTATTTTGCTATATTTGTATACAGCTTGACTTTTAATAAAAATTGAAGAAATTTTCCAAACTGAGCTTGGAAATTTTAGTTTAAACCATACTTTTGCATGTTTTTTTCAGAACTACCTAATTGCATGTAGTTCCAGTACATGGCCCTGCATAAGTTCCAGTATGGTTTTCTATTGCCTTTGCTATTTAATTGTATCAGCTTGAAAACAGGTTTAACTGAAGCTCCGAACACCAAATGCTATTCTTGTTTACCAACTCCAAAACGAATTATGTGAGGCACAGGACAAACTTTCAAAAATATCTCTTCTTCCAACATGGAACCATATACATGCACACATAAACATACATCCAACTCATCACCTTCTACAACATCAAATAACAAATTGTTTATGGGAACAGCCTTTTCTTAAACTAACTGTATCTGCTGATGTAGGCGGGTGGTGACAACTCAGCAGAACCATTCTTTGTTCCCTGAAAATCTCTGACACTGGAACAGTCCAGAGCATGAAGTCAGTGTCCCCCAAAGTATGCTCCATGTAATTGGTGTTAATAAATGTTAAGTGGTCAAATGATTTGGGAAATACTCAAAGTTGTTTTTCTTTTTTTTAGTGCAAGACTTCTCAGAGCCTTTAATAGGTTAGTGTGTAATTTTGATTGTACACAAGTGTTTTGAAGACACGGTTTTGTTTTATTTCAACCCAGAGCATCTTGAGCGTCTGAGCAAAGCCTGCTTTGGGAAAGGATGATTTGAATGATCTTCCTAAGGTTATTAAAAGAATGACATGAGATAATGCATAGCAGTGCTTGCCACTGCGCCTGGCGCAGAGTGAATGCTCAGTGATTCCATCATCAGAACTTTAGATACTATTACGAAAGTTACACCATTTCACATTCACACAAGCAATGCATAAGGGTTCAATTGCCCCACACTCTCGTTGATACCTGTGTTTTATTTTTTAAAAATTATTATGGTAAGAATTGTGTCTCCTTGTGGCTTTTATTTAGGAGTATGTTTCTGTAAAGGCTAACAATATTGAACATCTGCTCTTGTGCTTATTGACCATTTGTATATCCTCTATAGACAAATGTCTATTCAAATCTTTTGCAGTTGGAATAATTACAGCATTATTCACAATAACAAAGACATGGAAACAACTTAAGTGTCCTTCCATGGGTGATTGGATAAAGAAGATGTGTTATGTATATACAATCAAATACTACTCAGCCACTAAAAAAAAATGAAATATTGCCATTTGCAACAAGATGGATGGATCTTGAGAGTGTTATGCTAAATGGAATAAGTCAGACATGAAAACACAAGAACCATGTGATTTCACTCATATGTAGGATACAAACAAAATCAAATTCATAGAAACAAACAACAGAATAGTGGTTACCTGAGGGGAAGAGAGTGGAGGACAAAGAAGGTAAAGGGGGTCAAATGCAAGGTGATAGGAGACTAGACCTCTGTGGTGAGGACACAACCAAATACAGAGACATCGTATCAAAAAGTTGAACCGCTAAAATTTACATAATGTTATTAACCAATGTTAGTCCAATAAATTTAGTCAAAATTAAAAAAGAAAACAAAACACGATCAAATCCCTCCAAAGTGATTTCTAAGACCGCGATCTCCTTAAGGACATTTTACTTGCTCTTGGCCTTCATACATAACCTTTAATTTATAAAATAAGATTTTCTTTTGTCCTGTATTCTAACTTCTTATGTTCTTGTGTGTGTGAGTGGGAGTGGGGTTTGGTGATGGTGACAAGAATTCATTATTTCCCCTCTTAGCATCTTAAAGATAAAAGAAATCATCTGTGCATGGGTTAGAGATCTGGGTTATTACTTATGGTGCCAATAATTATATGTAGTATTTACCTGAAAAGATTCTATGAATTCAGAAAAATCTAATTTTGATTCCTTTTCTAATGCTACTGAGTTTGGGTACGTTCAGAAACGTCTGTGAGGGTGCTCCGTGGAGGGCGGGCTTCATGCTGTTGCTGCCAGCTGATCTCTGGCTCTGACACCTCAGTTTCTTCTCTCTTCCCCCTTTTGTTTTCCGTTATCTTCAAAAACTACCGTCCCTCAGGCACCACCTGCTCTCTCTCACCTGACACGAGCACACATTACCTCACACTCAGTAGCATGTACTACAGTTTACTACTAAGTTCAATGTCTAACTACACATGAGTGATTCAGAGCCATCTGAAAGTCAAAACATGCTATGAGGCCTGCCCCCATTTCACCCCAATAGTTACAACTTGTAACGACATTCCCCAGTCCCTTAGGGAAAATTATTAAAGACATTTCTGGAGAATCTTCACACTCGATATTTGAATTCACGTAATCATGCAATCAATCCAGGAAAGGAAATATTCCTGAATTTTATATTCTGATTTGAAGTGTAATCTTGCTGAAAGAAAAAAAATTCTAATTATTAAATTAGAAGAGTTTTATCTCTCCAAGCAAAGATTCTGAGTCCCGCTACTTTGGAAGGAAAAGTCCACTCAACCTTGTGCCTGTCACGGTATAAGTGCTTATAAATATTTGTTGCATGAAAAGTTTAAAGTTCAGCCACTCCTAAAATCACAGAAAGCTTTTCTAATTTTTCCTTTGCCATTTTTAAATAGCATACTGCTTTATTTCCACTGTAAAAAGAAAATTTTCCTTCTAAACCTAGCTAAAAATTTAGTTCTCATGGGGGAATAAGAGAGGGGGAGGATATAGAGAAAAAAAAAGGAAAACAGAAACAAGAAGAAGAGAAAGAGGAAGACAAGAGGAGGAAGGAAGGAAAGGGAACAGTCTGCATCCACATTTGCTTGCTGCCCCGAGATTAAGCCCGACCACACAAAACCCAGAGGAAGCAAGCATCATTTAACATTCAACTTGCAACTCATTTTGTGAGTCTATCATTCTGCCAGCTCATTTGTCTGCAGTTTAAAATGTGTTATAAAGTCAAAACTTAGAAGTAAAATTCTTTCACTTCCTGATACTAGAGTAAGCGTAGTACATCTGCCTGTTTTGGATCATTTCTAAGCATTTCTCAAAGGTTAGTTCCACTTTGCCTGAAAGATGGTGTTTTGAATCATCGAAAACTGTTTCATCAAAAGTTTATCAGATCACAATTTCTTTTTTTAAATTCCCTATTGGCAGATATTATTATTCAAACGGTTTAACATTAACCACCTTGCCCTTTTAATTTTATTTCTAACATGTCTCTTGAATACGTCCCCTTTACCTGTGACGAACACCTCACACTGGGCCTGACATGAGGTCCTGGTTGACTTCTGTTCCAATCTCTCCTTATTTAATTATTTCTTTAGGCTGCTATTGGGATTATTTTCTCAAGATACAAAATAAATCGTGAATTTATTTTCCTCCAAAGCACTCGGTGGTTTTCATTCATTTACATAATAAAGTCTGAACTACTTCAAGGTCTTTTAATCATCTAGTTTCCACATACCTTCTCAGCCTCAACTTCTTCTTCATCCTTCTACATATATTAGATTTTTGTACCAATAATTTCCACAAACATTTCCACATTGCTTTGTCTTTGTTCATGCTAATTCCTCATCCAGAATGTCTTCGCGCTGCTTTTATAGTTATGGAAATCCTAGCTCAACTCAAATATCTTCCCCTCATAAAGCCTTGGGTTTATTCCCAGCTGAAGGTAATTGCTCTTTCCTGCTACACCTGGAGTAAATTAATATATTAGAGTTGCAGAAAGTTTTACCATTCAATCAAACTCTGTTTGGGGATCATCTTGGTGTTAGAGAGATGATTTAGTTTCCAATGAAAGAAATACTGAACAAATTGGGGTAAATAAAACAAGTATTTATTGACTCCTATAACCAAAACCCCAGTTGAGCTGACTGAATGCAGGGCTCAACTGATTCTCAGGGATCTGTACTTCATTATATTTCTTGGCTCTGATTTCCTCCATGTTGATTTCAGTCTTCAGCAGACCCTTCACTCGTGCATGATAGGAAAGTGGTTCTCAAAAGCCCCAGCTTTGCATGGTATTTTTAGCTCTTAATCTCAGAAGGAGAGAAATCCTCTTCCATAGCACTTACATCAACATGCTTCCGCCACCACAGGATACTGATTGTCCTTGTCTGGCTCATACATCCACTTTGGCTCCATCGCTGTTTCTCAGAAGTTTGGGTTTTCTGACTGGCCAGCATAGACCATATGCTGGTTCCTATGGTGAAGAAGGTGACAAGAGATAGACAAGCACATCAGAATCCTGTAGAGTGAGGAACAATCAAGAGGAAAGTGATTTTAATTCATTACATCCTCTATTGCAGCGGTCCCCAAACTTTTTGGCACCAGGGACCTGTTTCTTGGAAGACATGTTTTTAGTGTGGGATGGTTTCAGGATGATTCAAGTGTGTTACATTCAAGCACACCTCCTGTGCAGCCTGGTTCCTAGCAGGCCACGGACCAATACCATTCCGCAGCCCGGAGGTTGGGGACCCCTGCTCTATTGGATACTGTCACTGTGCCCTCTGTCATAGCTCACTGTTCACATGTACCTTACCCTTTTAGTTCTAAGCTTCTTGAGAACAAGTGTCTATACCCATTCAATAAATGTTAGTCAAATTCAGTAAATGTTAGCTGAGTGAAGAACAAATCAGGCAGATGACAGATGAAATAGTACCCAAAGTTACCAATTTAATGGACTAAGGTTCTTTTTTGATCTTTTTATAGCTTCCTTAGTAAGACAATATTTTCCAGTGATTAAGGGAGATTAGAGTTCACAGAAAATGGGGAAGGGGTTAATATTTAAGACACAATCAATTCATTTAAAATATCAGACCCCAAAGGCTTCTAGCTATGAACTAGCTAACAAAAACTATTTAAAGTGAAACATTTTGACTTAGAAAAATTATTTTTTAAGTAGAGAAAATGTTAATGTAGTTCATTACCATCACTAAAACAATAATACTTAAAACCTGTCTTTTTAACTTCTCACAGTTTGGCAGTCAGCTTTGTTTTATACTCTTAGAAAGTGTGAGGTCTTGCCAACTAGAGTATTTAAATCTTCAAAATGGAAAATTAAGAGTAGTTCCTCATTTCTTGCCCTTTCTTAGTAAGTTTAAATAATCTAACAAAATAACCCTGCTTTGCATTTTTTTTGCTCAAAATAACCTAAGTGATTTATGTAAACTAGTTATTTTATTAGCATGATGCTACACAACACAAGTGAACACAGTTGGCCATGACATCGACAATATCACGTTATGAACTCCTAATTTGTATTGTTTCCTTCAATGAGCTCTTAATAAAGCAATTTCTAACCTTGTTTTCATCAAATCTGTGTTCTCAAGGTTGTTTGGTATAGAGGTTAAGCATTCTGGATTTGGAATCAGACTTAATCTAATATGAAATCTAACTCTGCCACTACTAATTATCTCTGGGCATCCTTGGACAAGTTACTTAGCCTCCCTAAATTTCAGTTTACTCATTGTAAAACGGGGCTAATAATATCTGGCTTGGAGAATTGTGAAGATTAAAGAGGATACAGTGACATTGTGTACGGAGCATATGGAACATTGTAAAGGCTCAAAATCATATAAAGGCTGTTATCATGATGGCTATTATTGTACTTCTACTGGTACCTATTGCTTCAGAGAGAACACAAAGCTGGAAATCACAGGGGAAGGAATATTTGAGCAGTTGTATTAAAATTACTCCTGTTTAAATGTTTGTGTTGGGAATGTTGACGCTTAAAAGACAGAATAATGTCCTTACTTCATCGCCGATAAGATGTCCTGCTTTCAACCCTTGATGGATTGATGCCTCTACTATTTTATTCTTGCAAACCACCCCCAACAATGCCCCTCCTCCCCAACTGACACTGCCAGTATTTTGTGACAAAGACACCTCCTCCATAGATGGATCGTGAAAATCACAGGCCAGTCCCGGTGTGACATTCCACCTCCCACAGGATAGAAATACGTGACTGTATTTGAGATTAAATGTAATCTTGTGGGGAAATGTAGAGCTGCTGTACTCCAATTTCTTAAATATAAAGATGTGACATGAAGCAAGGCATGCCACACAGGGAGATCTAACAAGGCATCCCAGGGCCCTAATGAGGCCACAAATCACGAAATTTCATTATGATTAGAGTCATGGCATCATTAGAACGAGGATGGCTGCTTAACCTTGCAGTTGCCATGATTCTGGATTGAACACACTGCCTCTTATAAAGAACATTTCTGTTTAACATGTGACACAGCAGGTGTTCATTCCTATACCAGCCCCTGCCCACTGTCCTTGGCCATCTATCGTAATTTTAGAAACATTTTATTTTGCAAAAATTTCAAACTTATAGCAATGTTGCAAGACCAGTTAAGAAAACTGTGTAGCTTTTACTGAGGTGCACAAATTTTGTTTTGAATGAACACACGTGAAGGATTTTAACCCATTATTAATGAGGAAAGCAGGTGAATGTTACCACCAGTTCAAAGGTTCATTTCTAGATCAGGAGTATGGAAATGAATTAGCTTATTCCACAGTACAGAACGGCCACTGCATCCCACTTGGCAGAATTCATTTACATGCCTTTAGACAAGAATTATTCTGCTTTGCCATGATGATTCACTAATTTTTAAGATTTTGCCACATATCTTTTATCATTCCCTTTCTCTAATTAAATTTTTTCTGAACCCTTTGAGGATAATTTGCATGCAGCATGCCCTATACCCATTAATACCTTTAATTCACTATGAACTATGAAAGAAAACACATTCTCTTACATAAACCCAGCAAGTCGTTACAATCAGAAAATTTAACGTTGATACAATACTTTACTGTCCGTGTTGGGTCAGTTGTTCTAAGAATATTCTTGATGGCGTTTTTCATTCTCTAGTATTGAATTCAGTTCAGGGTCATATATTTCATACAGTTATCATGTCCCTGTAGTCTTCTTTACATTTTTTAGAAAAAATTGAAGTTTGCCTATATTGAAAATTTAGCCAAAGATTGTGTGTATATTTGTGTTGCTTCATTTATGATAATAGCCTCAGCTATTATGTCAAGAGCTGACGTATTTTTAAAGTCCATTTCATTCTCAAAGTAATAATGGGGGGAAATGGGCATAAATCAGAACATCAAAGTAAGTCCCACCGTGCCTAGAGTGTACAAATAGCTGTTGATGAGTTTGCCATGCTTACTGAACTGAGTAAGTATAAAAGCTTTTCGTGTTCATTTCTATTTTCAGGCCCAATACAGTACGTTAACCTCAGAATATCAAATTGAATCAGGGGTTCTGAGAAGAGCCTCCTGCCAAGCAGTTAGAATGACACTCCTCATTACACTATCCAGATTCAGGTTTCAGACAAGCATAACCAGGCTTTTGCAACCTCTCACCTGAAGTCAGACACACACAGCCACCCAAATCGGCTACTGCCCACCCCCTCCCCTGCCCCCAGACCTCTTAAAATGTGGAGTCCACCAAGGCCTGGAAAGCGCAGCCTGAAACGGTTAGGAAGAACCTTTTAGCGAAGAATTCCTTCTTGCAAGGCCCAGATCCACAGCCCCTGCATGGCCCGCTGGCCGCGCAGGATGTCAGCAGGCATTATGCAGTCTGGGGCTGAGCGGAGGCATCAGCTGCCCATTAGACCACATGAAAATGGAATCGCTGGGCACCTGGAGCATGAAGCATGATATTAGATAAAGTGATGAAATTTCACTCGATTAAAGAGCCAGGTCAAGGACAGTTACCTCAGGAAATTCCTTTTTTCCTCGAATATTCTCGCAACTTTGATGAATTTATCGTTTCCTTGCTTATTTTTCATTATCGTCTGGGGCTTTATGAACAGTAATATGTGCCTTCGGCAGGCACTGACATATTGGAGCGATCAGAACCATCGGGCATGTTGATTCAAAGAAGGAAAGTGGGGGCGGGGGTGGTAAGACGGGCTGACGTTGCAGCAGGTCAGAAGCCATTGGAAATGCTGGATTGATTTGCTTAGACAGTTGTTTGATTTCTCTCTTTTTCCAGCTCTGTTTCTACTAGTAAAGGGATAGGAAAAAGAATAGAAAAGGGTAATCTTTTTTTTTATTTTAGGTCAGTGGAAGGATAGGAGCAGAAGCATATGTCTTGGCAGAGATTTTTATTTTTATTTATTTGATTTATAAGGACAGGGGAGAAATGTTTCTTGCAAAGGGCTTCTTTCATCAAAAGGACTTGCAGGCTGAACGTAAGTGACTGCATACCTGCCTTGCTTCTTAAAACCTGGGCTGGAAAACTACAGCTAATCCAGGAAAAGCTGCCTGGTTGCTCCCAGAGATGGAAGAAACAGCATTTTGGTTCATTAGTCTGTTCTCCGACTAAATTTCATTTACAATAACATTTGAGAAGTAAAAGAAAAGGAAAAGTGAATATTCAGAGCACTTCTGTTTGCCCCTTAGAGCTTACCAGTTCTCCCAATCTCTCCCATCCCAGCACTAAGGGCAGAGGTTCCTAAGTCAGCAGGAGGAGGAGCATTGTTGCGGGTGGTTTGCAAGAATAAACATCCCTGGACATCCTAAGGGAGCAGCACCAAGGCCAGCTAACCTGATGACATGGAACTCTAATCCAGTTGGTTCAGCTGCTCCTTCTTTAGGCCAGAAAATCCGCAGTTGCAAACTGTGGACTCTGGAGGCTTGAGCATATTTTGGAGGTATAAGCTTTCAATGTCATTGGGAAATGACCCTTGAGGGTCATTACAAATGCAAACTCAATACATGAGTGAGTAGCCTGAGTTCAGGGAATTTCCAAAGCAATATTTTAACTCTGGCGCTCAAGTCCATTCTAGGTTTGCAGGCTGCTGGGGGATTTAGATTCCTCTTTCTCCCTTCATAAATTAGGGATAATATTAGCACATTATACCTCTTCTAACTTATAGGACTATTGATGCAGATGAAATAAGTTCATTTGATTTACAGGAATGTTGAATTCTTAAGGGGGAAAAGTATTATCCAGATGCCAAATGGGATTATGATTATATTTTCATAACAATATTAATTTTTAATATTGGGGGACCGAGAATTCACATGATCCAATGATCTGCACTTAATTGGAACATGTGAACCATAAATACACTTAAAACTTAGATCTTCTTTTCCAGCAATTTCTTAGGCATTATCTGAATGTCTCTATTAATCAAACTTCTTTTATAACAGCATCTCCTAGGTGAGAATCGATGTCCAAGAAAGGAATATGTTAAATAATAGCCTGGTGAGACAGGCAGAAAATGCAAGAAGGCTTGCCGGGCATAATGTTGGTGCCTCAGAGCCTTCACACCTGATAGGACAGAAGTAAGAGGAAAAAAAATTTTTTCTTTTAGTTACAGAAAAAACAAATCACAGTTACTTGCTACCTAGAAATGTTAGACTATTGCTTTCAGTTCCGATCAACTGTAATCATTCCTTTCTTTTTCCCCTGGAGCTAACAGGGTTTTGGGTTTTTTGTTTGTTTGTTTTTCAAAATATTGAAGCGGTTTTGAAGATCAGAAGGCAGTTGTGCTAAATTTCCTAGTATTCGCATGGAGGTGATAACAGTGCTCTCATCCCTTGGGAGAAGAGGCAGTGGTTTGAGGCCGCACTACTCTCAGTGCAGTATTGGCAAGACTTTCACCAAAATAAAAAAAGGAGTAAGATTCTCTGCCTGTAATAAAATGATAGGTCTGTTGGTTTTTCTCAGTAGGACTCTGGGTTAAAGACACACAAATAGGTCAAAGCCAGGGCCAGGAAATAGGCAGAGTTTTAAACTCCCTTCCACATTGTGAGCGAGTTGGTTCCTGGCCTGTAGGAGGCCATGGGCTGCTTGGGTTCATTTGATACACATTTTCTTCCTCTTCACCAAACATCTAGGCAGCACCAGGCAAGAACTGACTCTGCTTATGGTCATCTTGCTCGTGATGACAATTACATGTTTTATGCTGAGCAACAATAAAAAGGAATTACTTTGAAACCACTCGTTGACTCTTCTGATGAACACAGCGGCTAGAAGAAAACGCTCATCAAACATCGTCCTCCTCTCTCCACAATAAACTCAGTAAAATTCCATTGGGAGAAGGGGTTGGTTTCCCACATGGCTTGTGAAATCTCTTGGCTTATAGTAAGGCAGAAAACGCAGTTCAAAGTAGCTCAGAGCTTCACTCAAGGCCATGGGTGTTTTTTATTTTTCATTCTCCCCCAAGAAGGCTCTGATGAGCCCAATGCCCACTTGGTGCAATAATGGGACAGGAAATTTCCTACAGGCAACTGCAACGGAGCCCCAGCGGAGTGTGTGCCACCCTGGGAGAGTCAGGTCATTTTCCTGTCTGCTGGGGAAGCACATGCTCCCTGAGAGAAAGGGACTGGGCCACTGGCCGACACACGGGGAACCAAGGGGTGCCAGAGGTGAGAGCATGTCTTCCCGGTCACATCGCCTTCACGTTTTCCTCTTCTTCTTTTTAAAATTGATGTTTTTGTTTTCTTTATTTTAACATAAGAGAACTGAAAGGACGAAATGCTTTATCTTTGCAGTCTTCTAACCTGACGGGTGTGTCATATCAGTTCTGAACACTGATCTCTGTCACTTCGGCCAGCGCACACGAAGAGACACATTTCTCTCCTCTCCCTGATGCCTTCGATGACATGACATATGAATGATGGACTATGCGATGATTTAACCAAGCCTGATCTCTCCGCCTGGGGGCACACACAGCACTCAGCCTCGGTGAGCCAGTTACCTGTTTGTTTGTTTTTAATCTCTCAAGTAAAGAAACCAGGTATTATTTAAAATCTACCTACTTTTCAATCCTTTAGACAGATAATTTCTATTTTTTTTTTCTAAGTAACTGACCTCATCAGCCAAAGTAGTTGAATTCTAGTTACAGAGAAATTCCACAAATATTGTAAATGTGATTCTTTCATTTTTTAAAAACTGGGTTTTTTTTTTAATTCCCCCCCCCCACTTTATCTGGGCACTGTGCAGAGGACAAATTGCATGTCCTTCAATCTTAAGGTTAATCCATCAGTCATGTCAGTTTGACTGATTATTTTCTTCCCCAAGGTACCACACGGCATGCGCTTTCTGCTGGATTCAGCGAGATTCATTCCATCTGGTTCACTGTGTTTCAGGTGACATGATGTGCCAGGGATTGCTCACAGCCAACGCTGGATTTCTTAAGAGCACTCGAGCACCTCTTGAATGACATGGGAATTCCTCTAACATCACTGACATGGTGAGTCCTTTAGCAGAGGACATGCCACAATGTTTTTATTTTCTTTCTGCCTGGCTTGTGCAGGTAGGATGTAATATAGGGATCAGTGAGTGAAAGGAAAGGAAGATGAGGTAGGTCTCATAGAACTGGGTTTTAGATTAATTATAGCACATGGAACTTTAAGAATTAAACTATGTTTGAAGTGATCTCAGGAGAAATCTGTCAGTTCCCAAGATCCAATGACTTTTAAATATCATTCAGGACAAAGTTGAAAAGTGGCCAATTGGTCTTAAAATTCATCAGAAAGTATATAAACAAAGAGGATGAAGGAAGAGCAGAAACATATTTTGTTTAGGAAGGCCTTGACAATTTAAATGTGGTCAAAGACAGTTCTCAGTGGCCCTGTCTGCAAGATGTTGTTAATTGTGCCTAAGGTCAATTATTTCCTGAATCCAACTGAGATTGAACTTCAGATCCCAAGCAGTGAAGCAAAGAAGGGTAGGGACTACTGGTGAGGAGGGGACAGATGGGTAGAGGTTAGAGAAAGTATCAATGAAAGAATGATATTTGATCAAGAAGTGAAAGAAGACCATCATGTCAGCCTTATAGAATCTTGCAGGTAGAAATAACAGCAAGTCCAAGGTGTAAGATATGCCTGGTGAGTTTCAGAAAAACTGAGGATACCAGGGTCTCATAGAATGTTGTTGTAAATGGGAAGATAGAAGGAAATGTGGGACCATGAGGGGGTTCTGTTCAAGATGCTTGACACAAGCAGGCATGACCCAAAAGACAAGGAAAAATTCATGGTGTAGAGAGAATGTTGGGAGAGTGGAGGTTTCAGAACTTATGTTTAAATGAGAAAGGGAGTTGAAGTCAGGTATACACGAGGAGGGGTGGTTATGGGGAGGAGCCTAAATAGTTTACCCATCCATGGACACTGTTCCAGGAAACAAGGGAGATTTGGTATTGAGATCTTTGAAAGTTCTTTTCTGAGTGTGTGTGTGTAAAAAGTCACTGAGAGAAGGGTGGGGAATACATGTCAGAGGTTTGAGAAGAAAAACAGTCATAAAACACTCACCTGGGTGAGCGGTTCTCAAAGAGTGGTTCAGGCCAGCAGCAGCAGTATCACCTGGACACTTGATAGAAGTGCAGTTTCTCAAACCTCACCCCAGGTTGACAGACTCAGAAACTTTAGAAATGGGGCCCAGCAATCTGAGTGTTCACATGTCTTTTCCAGGTGATTCTGTGGTAGCCTCAAGCTTGAGAACCATTAGTTCAGGGTAACAGGAGAGTGAAGGATTGTGGAAATGTTGCATGATTGGTGGGCAGAACAAAGGACTTCCTTGAGGACAGTGGTCAGGAATTGAAAATGCGATCAGTCAGCAAGTTCGTATTGCTTTCTTCAGCTATGACCCCTTCTGCGAGTGCCACAGCAAGCTGAGAACAATGAAACAAGCCTGTTAAGAATATACACAAAGGCATAATATAATGATGGACCATCATGCACTAGGTAGGCAGGAATCGAGGATCATGAAAATATATGGCCAATGGTTGATAGCTCCTAGTGGGACCAAAGTCTCTTAGAGTTGGGGTATTAGTGAAAATGGGTTAGTAAGAGAAAATGATTGAAATTGCAATTCTGGAGGGGTTACACTTGCTGGTAATGACGTCTAGGGTATGAACTTTGGAGTGACTGGTTGAGGTAGAGGCGAGGGTAGGAGAATTTGAGAAGAGGGCATCAAGAAACTAAGAGTCTGGGATATTGATGGATATTAAAGTCACTAAATATGCTGGAGAAATGGTAGTGAGCTAGGAGCAGAAATCTTCAAGGAATTTGGGTTACAATCTGAGGGGTTGTGACTTCAACAAGTTGGAACACTGATTAATATAGCCCAATGACATGACATTTAAAGATGAGAATTTTGTTGTGATTGTAGTAGTGGTGGGAAGAGGCAACATGAAACAAAAAGGAAAACTACCCCCATGGTACAATAATCTTGCAAGATACAACAACCACCAATTCAGGAGGCTGAGTGAAAAGCAAATTGTTTCCTGAGAGAAGAGTCAGTTCATTTAGATCAAGAAGTGAAAGGAAAGTTCTGAAACTGTAGAGGAGCTGATGACTGAACATGAATTCCAGAAGGCCATATGGAAGGGCTTTGGTAATTGGGGATGAGTTGTAGAGTAGACAAGAAAATGGAAAATATAGGGACAGTTGAGAGCAAGATGGGAAGATGAGGCATGACTGGGAGAACTAAGTTTCTTGTGGGGTCTGACATACATCAGAGAACAGGGCACAGTGAGGTTTGTCTAGATGTTCTTGAAGTAGTCATTGAGGACAGGGAAATCTAGGAGACATGTAAAGACCAGGTGAGTGTGATCTTCAGCTGGATCTGTGGATGGCTCCTCAGTCAGAGTACATTTGGAAATGTCTATCAGAAAATGGTGTTAAAAATAAGTTGGAGCATAGATAAGCCCTAATCAGTGTTGCTCAGTGGTTGGAGCGTTGTCCCATAGCCGAAAGGTTGAGAGTTTGATTCCCGATCAGGGCACATACATAGGTTGCGGGTTCATCCCTGGTCCAGATGTGTGCGATCCCTGGTCCTGGGATGGATCCCCAGTCTGGGTGTTTGCAAAGGCAACCAACTGATGCTTATCCCACGTCAATGTTTCTCTCTCTCTCTTCCTTTCTCTTTTCCTCTCTCTTTCTAAAAAAGCAAATGAAAATGTCCTTGGGTGAGGATAAAAAGAAAGAAAAGAAAGAAAGAAGAAAGAAAGAAAGAAAGAAAGAAAGAAAGAAAGAAAGAAAGAAAGAAAGAAAGAAAGAAAGAAAGAAAGAGTAGATAAGTCTAGGCTACCTCAATTTCAACACCCTAAACTCAAGTTACAGATTAGTAATATAAAGTTCCACTTATTATTCTTATTTTCTTTAAGCCTTGAAAGCAAAAAAGAATAAAAAAAGAGATCTAAAAAACATCTGAATTTGTTTCCATTAATCCCTTCAGTTTTGTGAAATCCAGTGATTGAACCTCAAGTTTACTCATTGATACAATTTCCAACCAGAGAGACCACTTCATTCCAGGTTGGTGCCCCATTCATTCCTCCCAGCATGTTTCCACATGAGAAGGCATTTGGTTGGCTTCCTGGTGAAGAGATGCTCTTAGGAGTCATCCTGGTCTGGTGTCTTGAGCAAAGGTCTTTGGTGAGAGGACTATGTGTAGGATATAATAATGTATATTTTTCTGGGGATGCACACCTGGAATGCAGTGAAGAGGACTGCCCCAAAAGCAGCTGTTTTGGATGCCAAATCTTTTCAGAACAGCTAACTCCAACGGAAACCTCAAGTCTGACAAGAATTCCAAGGTCTCTGTGCAGTATATACTCAGTTTTGACACTGGAAGCCCTTGCTTAGTGTGGAAATGCTCAAATGCACTTAGAATTCATGTAATGTTCCTTTATAATGTCATATGCAGAGACACAAGTCCTATTAGAAGATGCACTCGCCCGTATAGCTAGACTTAATGTGTGGAAAGGGAGGGGACTGATGAAAAATAATACTTCCTAATGATTACAGATAGATTCTAGAAGAGTTTAAAGAAAGTATTTTCACCCTGGTCAGTGTGGATCAATTGGTTGTAGTGTCATCCCATGACCAGAAGATTGTGGGTTCGATTCCCTGTCAAAGCACATGCCTTGGTTGTGGGCCCCAATCTGAGCACATGGGAGAGGCAACCTATCCATGCTTCTCTCTGACATTACCGTTTCTCTCTCTCCCTTCCTTTCTCTCTAAAAAGCAATGAAAAAAAAGGCCTTGGGTGAGGGTAAAAAAAAAATTTTTTTTAATAAATACAGAAGGTATTTTTTTAATTATTTTATTGTGCTTCAATTACATTTGTCTGCATTTTCTCCCCACCCCATCAAAACCCACCTCCCTCCCTTGCTTCCACCCTCTCTCTTGGTTTTGTCCATGTGTCCTTTATAGTTGTTCCTGAAAACCCTTATCCCCTCTGTCCCCTCCTCCCTCCCCTCTGGTTATTGTTAGATTGTTCTTAATTTCGATGACTCTGGTTATATTTTGTTTGCTTTTTTCTTTTGTTGATTATGTTCCAGTTAAATGTGAGATCATATGGTATTTGTCCCATATTGCCTGGCTTATTTCACTTAGCATAATGCTCTCCAGATTCATCCATGCTGTCAAAAAGGGTATGAGTTCCTTCTTTCTCTCTGCTGTGTAGAATTCCATCGTGTACCATAGTTCTTTGTACCATAGTTTTTTGATCCACTCATTTCCTGATGGGCACTTAGGTTGCTTCCATCACTTGGCTATTGTAAATTGTGCTACTATGAACATTGGGGTGCATAGGCCCTTTTGGATTGGTATTTCAGGGCTTTTAGGGTATAATCCCAGCAGTGGAATTGCTGAATTAACATCATCAAAATGGCCATACTACCAAAAGCGATTTATAGATTCAATGCAATCCCTATTGAAATATCCATGACATATCTTACAGATATAGAACAAACATTTCAAAAATTTATATAGAACCATAAATGACCCCGAATAGCTGCAGCAATTTTGAGAAAGAAGAAGAAAGCAGGAGGGACCGCAACACCTGATATCAAACTGTATTACAAGGCCACTGTAATCAAAACAGCCTGGTACTGACATAAAAACAGGTACATAGACCAATGGAACAGAACAGAGAGCCCAGAAATAAACCCAAGTTTCTACAGTCAATTAATATTTGACAAAGGGGGAAGAAGCATAAAATGGAACAAAAATATCCTCTTCAACAAATGGTGTTGGGAGATCTGGACAGCTACATGCAAAAAACTGAAACTCAATCACCAACTTACACCATACACAAAAATAAATTCAAGGTGGATAAAAGACTTAAATATAAGTCATAACACCATAAAATTCCTAGAGGAAAACATTGGCAGGAAAATCTGAGACATTCCACGCAGCAACATCTTCACGGATATGTCCCCTAAAGCAAGGGACAGAAGGTATTTATTTTCAAGGAAATGGGTAACAGAGGAATCTCTGGACAGCTGCTGGCAACTTTGAGTATCTGCAGAGAGCTGCAGGGACAACAGAAAGAGATTTGCTTCTCTGAGGCCTGTACTAAGAAAGAAAACAAAACAAAAACAAACATGAAACCACAAACAACCCTCTAAACCTGTGAAGGGGGCTTACCTCTGAAGTGGAATGCCAATGCCTTTCTCAGCACTTCCTTGTCATCACTGTTACTACTGACCACTGTTAACAGCTTCCTCTCTGGGTACTGACTATGTTTAGAAAATATCACATTAAAAACCAAATGGAATCAAACCATAAATATTTTTCTGCAGTTTTGTTTCTAATTCAATGTGTTTTAGACATGAAGGTTTACTGTAATCTTTTTTTCAACTCATTAGTGTTCTACGTATAGTTATGGCATAATTTATATAACTCATCCCTATGAACACTTGAATAGTTTTTATTTGGGTCTATTGCCAAAAAAACTGCAGTTAATACCCTATGCACACAGTTTTGTACACTAACGCAAGTCTATCTATGGCCTAAACTCCTAGAAGTATAATCCCTGGGTCAAAGAACACAGCACAGTTTTCTAGCTTGATAAATAATGCATGTTATTTTAGGTTCAAAGTGTTCACATGAATCAATAGTAAAAGATGAATAAAAATATAAACTAGGGAAAGGGAAAGTTATGTGACAGAAAAAGAGATATGATTGGTTAATAAACAAATGAAAAAGTACTCAATCTCACTTATAGTTAAAGCAATAAAAATTAAAACAAGATTGTATTTTTACCTGTAAAATTGATAAACACTTGAAGGTTTGATCCCTTATGTCACTGGTGAGAAGGTGGGGACCCAGCACAGGATGCGCTGGTGAGGGTGGTGTAAGCAGCTGTCACTTACTTTGGATGGCACCATACAAATAGCTTCGCCAATGTTTTAACTCCCTAATGCCCTGCCACTTGGCCTCAAGCTACACTCTGCTCACCTGATTAGATGATCTTCAGGCACTAATTGTAACTTATTTCTCAGTTTGGAAAGTATCTGATTTACCTCATTATGGATTGATTTACTAGTTTAAGTCTCAAGGCTTTTGTCTCATGCATTTAATGAATGTTTATTAGGCATCTATTCTATGTCACCAGAAACAGTGGAGGCCACAGTGGTGTCTAGCAGTGGATGTGGCAGGCAAGGCCTCTGTTCTAACAGAATTTTTTTTCCTTTGTTTTTAAATCCTCCCTTGAAGATACATTTAATGATTTGAGAGAGAGAGAGACAGACAGAGAGAAAGAGAAACATTAATTGATCACCTCCTGCACTCACTCCAACCAGGGACAGAACTCACAGCCTAGGTATATGCCCTGACTGGGAATCAAACCTGTGACCTTTCAGTGCATGCGACAACACTCCAAACAACTGAGCCACACCGGCCAGGGCTGCTCTCACAAATTTTTTATTCTAATGGTTGAAGGTGGCAACTAGTAACACACAATCTGATATATGATGTACAACAGAGGTGATAAGTGCTGTGGTATAAATAAGGTAAAGGGATGGCTATTTAGATAGGGCAATAGATACTCTCTCTAAAGGGATGACATTTAAGCTAAATGCTGCCTGGTAAGAAATAGCTAGCCATGCTGGCTTGAAGAGACCCCTCTCAGCAGACAGCACAGCATGAACAAAGGTCCTGGGGCAGGCAGAAGGACCAATGTTGTGGTCCTTCTGTTCACCCAAAATTCATGTGTTGAAGCCATAACACCCCATGTAACTATATTTGGAGATAGGGCCTTTAAAAAGGTAATTAAAGTTAATGAAGTCATAAAGGCATAAAGGCAGTGCCCTAACCTAATATGACTGGTGTCCATGTAATCAGAGGAAGACACACCAGGAGTACACAGGCACAGAGACAGAAGGTGGTGTGAGAAGGCAGCCATCTGCAAGCCAAATAAAGAGGACTCGGGAGAAACCAAACCTGTGGCCACCATGACCTTGAGCTTCCAGACTCCAGAATTATAAGAAAATAAATGTCTGTTGTTGGGAACCACCCTGCCTGGTTTCAGAAGCTGTAACCCCTGTGGCTAAGGCTGAGTCAGAGACCTTGGGACCATAAACAACTAAGGAGACAAAGCTTATCTCCCTGGCAGGGGTGCCGCCTCTGACCACTTTACTTTACCCTGCTTGGCCCTGAGCTTGACAATTAGCCAATGACGGGTAAGATTCCTCAAGGGAAGGATGACCTAACACAGGCATGGTCACAAAAAAGGCCCACATGGAAGGACTCAGGTGACTATAGAAAAAGGGGGTGATGGACCCTCGCCCCTGGGCTTTGACATAGCCTGAGTCCTCATTCTGTCTGCAAGAAGTCTCCTAATCTCTTGGCTGCCTTACTTCCCCTGCCTGACTTAAGCCTGAAACAATGACAGAGGGTGGTGCAGCCCTGTGCTGGAAAGGGCAGATTCCCCGGGGCAATCAGGCCTAAGAAAGAATGCATAAAACCCTGTGAAACCTGTTTTGCTAAGAATGTCCTCAGTTTTCTGATAAGGGTCCAAGCCTGAAATGAGTTTGTTTCCCAAAGTTTTATAACCCTTTAGCTAACTAACCCTAACTCAGAATAAGCCCTCAGAGTTCTTTGTATGTTATCTATTGTTTGATCCTTACTGCCTGACAATGATTGATGAGCTTCACCTGTATTCTTGTGCAAAATGAACCCAATAAAAGCCCATTGAGGAAAAGGCTCTTGGCCCTTCTCCTTTGAGAGATTGGCCACCTTTCCTCCCCAAGCAGATCATGTCTTGGTAGACTTATTCTCATCCATGGTGGTGGGGGTCAAAGGGGGGGGCCCTCTGGGCAGAGCCCCCCCACAGTCTGTGGTTTCAGCCACTTGTCTGTGGTATTTTGTTGTGTAGCTGAAGCACTCGAAGACAAGCAATGTGGCTGAAGTTCACTGACCAGCAGGTGACAGGGAGAATGAAGGGTTTGATATGTAAGCAGAAGCCGGGATGACAAGAGCTTCCAGAGGTCAAGAGGCTGGGTTTGGTTCTAAGAGTGGTGGGAAGGCATAGGAGGATGACATCTTAAAGTCTCTGATTGCTTTGAGGAGAACAGAATGGGATGGGCAAACACAGTGGAAAGGACATAAAAAGCTCTTCACGGAAGTCCAGAGAGAGATAAACCGATTGAGATACAGTTTGCGATAAGTAATGGAGGAAAGCCTGGGTGGGGGGTTGGGGGTGGTGCTCCTGATGTGGTGCCAAGGCAGAGAGGTGACAATGATCTATCTTGCTGACACAGTCAGTAAGTGATACTGTGTCTGTAGAGAAATTAGAGACAACTTTAACATTGACCAAAAATGCTCCTCTGTTTCTTATCGTGTGCTGACAATTCTAGACAATGGCAAGTGCTAGACATTCCTCACAGCGAGCACGGGCATCTTCTACCATCTCCCACCACCCACCTTGGTACCCCGTTGCCTGGGCCTAGACAGCAGGAGAGGGAGCGTGAGCCCAGTGTCTGTACCCCCCAGTGCAATGAGGCCAAATGCATATTTCAACTGCTTCCCTGTACAATCAGCAACTTCCCCTGCCTCCCCGAAGGGTGAGTGAAGGAAGCAACAGATCTCCTTTGCCAGCACGTTTCCACATGATGAGACAGAGATGATCCCTCCTCTGTGCCGGAGGCTCGGACATAGGGAGAGGTGGCAGGGTATTCCTGAATTCTTCTCAGCTTTCTCTCCTCTCTCAAACCTTTGAACTCATGGTCCAGGCTACAGTGTGCCAAGGATGCAGCTGTCCCCTGATAAAGGATGCTAGCAACATTCAGGGCCATCCTGCCTCTCTGAGGCCATTCCCCAGCACCCAACAGGACTCTAGACTCTGAGTAGTTCCTTGGCCAGAGTGAGCTGTATAGCTTAGCTTGTACACCAAGAGGATATAGAAGGGTTATAAAAGGTCAGTAAGTTATTTAAAGTTGAATTGTAGGCTGAAATCTTATCTCAAACTATATCCCCACACATTGGCCAAAATAGCTCACCAGAGATTATGGATCCTAATAACACAACACTGATTCTCCAAATATGAACAACAGATCACCCCTCTCCCTCTTAAAGTGTTAGAAGAAATTAGAGTTCAAAGTGAAATTAAAGTGGAAACCACTTTCCCTTTCCCTTACTTTCCTCTTCCGTTTCCCGTGCTGCTCAGGGGCAGAGAGTCCCACCCAGCTGCTGCAGGTTGAGCCAAATCCTCTTAAGGATGGATTTGTCCACCCCCAGAATTCTAACATGCCCCATGTTTCTCAAAGAGCCAACAAGTCACCCTGAGTCAGGAGACGATTGATCAGAGCATCAGACCCACACAAACAGCATCCATGGTCCCCCGTGGAAGCATTTTCATACATAGGAGCAATGTGCCCTCTTACTTCAGCCAGAAGTGGATCACAGCTGAGAGTTGGTGGAGGAAGTAGCTCAGAGTGGGGAAAAAAAGTATGAAGGAAAAAAGAAGCATCTTGCCTTCAGATTTGCCAGGGTGCCAGTTACTCTATGCCAGCTGTCTGGAGTATACAACATGTTCACTTAAACTCAATGGGGAAAATTTTCCACCATGAGCTTCCACATTCTGCCATCTGCTCCTCCTGAGCTTTACATAAGGCCAAAGCTGCCTCGCCTGAACCCCTGCTGTCGGAAGTTTCTCCCTCAGAATCCGGAGGAGCAGCAGACCTCTGTTTGCCACGTGCTCACCCCCCACAAAACCTGCCATAGCTGTGGATTCCTTCAGCTTTGTGTGGCTATCAGAATTCCCCCAAGCTGTACCCCAGTGGTCCCTGAGAAATAATGATCCCCAAAGTTTTGTCTTCTCAATTTTTTTTCTTAATCTAACTGCTCAAGAGACAACACAAAATCCCTTGTTAACCACCCATTTCCTGGTATCTTAAGGCCACCAAGCAAATAACGTGGCAATCCCAGCCACTACTAAATGTGGTGAAATGAACGTTTGCTCCTCTAACCCAAACAGCTCCATAGGCAGGGACTAGAAACTTGCTGAAAGCTGAAACAGGCAGGCGATAGGTGCCACCCAGGTGTGCATGCCTGGGCATGGGATTTGAAAACGGATGCCAGTCTTTTTCCAATTATAAGACAAAGTAACTCCACCTGTTAGTAAAACATGAGCCACTGAATACCAGCCTCTGACTATTTGGATTGGCTACTTCTCCTGCAGGGAAGAATAAGTTAGAGAGAAAGGAAAGAGGAAAGAAAGAGAGAGATTGAAAAAAGAGAACACTGTTTACTATAATACTTTCTCCTTTGTTCAGAATGCCAGATTGAGAGGCAGGAGTGTATCAGCGGTCAGGGTTCTGACAAAGAAACAGTATCAGTAGTGTGTGTGTGTGTGTGTGTGTGTGTAAATAATATCTGTGTCAGGGAATTTGCTCATGCGATTGTGGGGACTGGCTAGGCAGTCCTGAAATCCATAGTGGGTCATTAGGAAGGCCAGGCTGGGAACTCTGGGACAGGGGATAACGCTGCTGTCCACGGGGGGAATGTTCTTACTCACCGAAATCTCAGTGCCGCTCCTCAGGACTTTCCACTGCCTGGATCGGGCCCACCCAGATGATTCAGGATAATCTCCTTTGCTTAAATTAACTGATTATAGCTGTTAACCATATCTACAAAATACCTTGACAATAAAAAAACCTAGCCTAATGTTTGAATAACCAGGTACTGTAGTCTAGCCAAGTAGACACGTAAGACTAATCACTACTAACAGTGAGAGGAATGTCCGCCCGCTCCAACAAGCTGGGGGACTGTGGGGGGAGGTTTGCCAGGAGAACTGCGTGCACAGAGGATCTGGGAGGGACTCAGAGTGAGGAAGGAAAAGCTTGCAGAGGTGGAAACAGTGTGGTGATTGCGGTGGCGAGAGAGGTGGGTGGAGGTGGAAGAAAGTATAAGGGGGATAAATGGTTGTGGAAAAAAATACAATAAAAAGTAAAGTATTTTTAAAAGTAATTGTAAAAAAAGAAAAAGAAAAATAGGCAGGGGCAAAATCATAAGTTCTCTTAAATTTTAGAGCTAGAAAGTTTGAATTTTGTCCAGATAGATAAGTCTTGGGATTTTAAGGTGGAGAGGGCTATGACAAGAAGTGTGGTGTACAAAGACTTATGGAAGGGACTATGAGAGGCAAAACTGGGGCCCAGATGGCCAGCTGAGAGACGGTGGAAAGGATCCAGGTCAGAAACGTGTTTCTAGGGTAATGTTGGAGAGTGGGGCATAAATTCATCATCTCTTCAGAATATTTAAGAGGTTGAATTTACAACACATGGAAAGAATTGAAAGTGGGGTTAGGAGACAGAAAAATGTCCGGCTGTCTGGGGTTCTGGTCATTCATTTGCTGAATTAGGGAACTGGGGAGGAGATACGATTGGTGCGTCCTGTGTGTAATGGATTCAGGATGAGAGGGTGTCTGTGAACATCCACATGTTCATGGCAATTCTGGAGCCCTGGGGAGAGGACTGAGCTAAAAACAAAAGTTTTTGATCTCTTCATATATATTTAGTAGTGAGTTTTGCAACTGGAAGAGATTATTTAGGAAGTCTATGAGCAGACGATCCCAAAGAGAATAGGAAAGGAGGAAGTGAGAGAATAAATGAAGAGAAAAGGGCCAAGGAGAGAATCCACGGGGACAGTAACCTTTTACGGTTTGGGGAGGGAAGGAATCTGGTGAGTAACAAGAATCAGATGAAGAGGAAGCGCATGCTCTCGACAACCACTCCCTAAATGGCGATTTTTAATGCAGTACTGCCTTTCCTCCTCTTCCATTCCATTTTGCCAAGGGTTTATCCAATGCCGTCTGGGGCTAGACACTACTCTGGAGGTACAGTGATGAGCAAGGTATGACTTCAGCCCTTCAGTACTTTACATCAGGGTTCTTCAACGTGGGCACTATTGCCATTTTGACTCAGATCATCCATTGTTGTGGGGAGCTGTCCTCTGAACTGTAGGATGTTTAGTAGCAGTCCCTCTACCCCAATTGTAACAACCCAGAGTGTCTGCAGACATTGTCACACATCCCCTGGGATGGAGTGAAATCACTCCCAGTTGAGAACTACTCGATTAGGACAAGTCTAACGGCAGAGATAGACACGCAACCAGAATAACATATATCACAATCCATGTTATAATAGGTTTACTATGCGTGAAGAGAGTTGCAAATGACAGAATCCATTCCCGCTATGTAAGCAGAAAGAAATGATAAATATTACCAGATATTAGATCGCTATGGAATCCGTGGAAGACTGCCAGGAACAACACAGCCAGAAGAAACCCCCAAGCACAGCTCCAGATCATCCAAGCACAGCTCCTGGTGAGACACCTCCACTGCCACCGCCTCCACTTAATAGCGAGTGTATGAGAGGCTGGTTGCCAGAGCCCATCCCCCGCACCCCCGAGCTACCCCAGGGAAACCAGTCCACACTGCTGCCTGCAGGACTTCCAGGTGATCTTCCCATTCGATATCTGATCACTCCAATGTTTTCCATGGGTATGTCTGAGGGGTGAAACCAAGCTTTCATGCCTGGTTGTGGAAAAACAATGACAGTTTGGAAGCACAAAAATGAGACTTTGTTCACAATTTTAAAATATCACACTCCTTTCCAGCTTATAGCCTTTGAAATTTATGTGCAAATTTAAAGTCATAAATAAATCTCTTTATTCCTTTGTGTGAGCCTTCTCTTTCTAATTGACTTCTACATATCTTCACCTGGATGTCCCAAACTGTATCACAACTTGACTTTTCTTAATAACCACACCATTCTGCCAGGTGTCTAGTCAAGAAAAGTTGGCAACAATTTTGAAAGCTCCTTTAGCCTGTGTCTGTCCAGCTGTCCTATTCCACTGACTCTAATAGCTTATTCTTTCTGTCCTCACTTCAGAGTTTGGACATTTCTCTGAATCTATGCTAGTCTAGCCGCTTGTCCCCTTTAAACTCCTTCTTTCCCTGGCTTCCTGAGTGCAGGAAGAAGGAATTAAATTCATTGAAATTCTATGATATGTCAGATGCTGTGGTAGGGACTTTGCATAACTCATCTCATTTAGAAGCAGCTGAATAGTGTGAGAGGAAGAAGTATAAAGTAAAATAATTCTAAAATGCACAAGCAACCAAAAAATTGATCAATTAGATTTGACAAAATTAAATCATTTTGTGCATCTATGGATACTATCAAGAAAGTGAATAAACAACCCATAAAGACCTCATACAAAGAGACAAACCCAATATCACACAGACAAATGTGTAATTGAAAAAAAAAGATATAATTTACTCAATCAGGGATACCTGAATTTTCAGATCTTAAAAAAGAGTATGTTCTTATAATTTCCTTTTTAAACATGATAGCCAACTAATGAATTAACAAAAATGGAGGGAAAGAGAAATATGTAACACATTACACTCTTGTGTTTTTGTTAACAAAACGAATATGAAATGAACGTGCTTTTACCACATCTGCTTAACCTTGGAAACTCACCATTTTGTTCACTCTTGCTCTGGACATTTTACATAGCAAAACCATTCCTGGCTTCATTTGCAGGCTGAATGAGTAAAATGGTATCTAAAATATTTGTAGTTTTGTGCAACACTCCCTCTGAGAATTATAAATAAGCCAAAAACATCAAATAAAGCAAACGAGACCCTCCTTAAGAACCATAGAAGAAACAAGACTCGGTGAATATTTTTGCAGTGTAGCCTCGTTAATAGGGGAACTCACATGACCCAGATTTGTCTTTTGACCAATCAATTCACTAGTAGTGAATTTCAGCAAACATCAATGAATTGGCATCTAGGTATCCACTTCTGAGATAGTAACAACCTTTGCTCAGTAATGATACAATGCACTTTTTTTTTAGATTTAGATTATGCAAATTCTACAATATGTTTGTAAAATATAAAATGATTATCAAATAGATTTTTATATGTGTATGCGTTATTTTCCCTCTATTTAAGCATAAGAGTTGGGGATCATAGGTAACATTCTAGTTAAAACGTTATTGCAGTAAAATGAGCCTACACCTGCCCCTGCTGTGTGGAGCCATACTTTTAAGTTGTGCACACAATATTAGTTGATCTCCCACACTGTGTGTTTTTAGATCTTAAGCATTTATAGTAACTATAAATCCTTTATGAATTAATCAGACCATCACCCACAACATCAAAACACTTCAAAAGAAACTTCATAAAAATACCATGCTTAAGTTTTCCCCTTTACTTCTGGCTAAACGAACTAAAGAAAGAAAAAAGAAAATTTCCCTCAAGCCAACATAGAGGCAGAAAGCAAAAAGACCTCAGAAATCCAGGAGGAATGACATACATTTTAAAAATAACATTGGATTTTAAGTTAAAGTCTTAACTAAAGGTGGTTCTAAAAATCAATGTGCTCTGTTTCGGGGAAAGAGGGATAATTCCCACACAGGTCTCGGCACACAGTAGGCACTCAGTAAGTCATTGGTGACTGAGAGAAGAACAGTGACAAAAAACTCATTTTTTCTATAAATAGAAGTTGGATCAAAGTTCTCTCTTTGTCTGAAAGCCCACTTTTATTCAGTGTAATGGGATGATCCTGAAAGTGTGACATTAATACGGCCAAAGGACGTACGGAGACACCTGTAGAGACATGAAAGAGGGACTTGAGAATTGGCAAAGACAAAAGGCCAGCTTTTTATTTTCCCACCACTTCAAAGACAATTTTTTTAGCTGAAGGCATTTTCTCTGTTTGCTCCATGATGTGGAGAATAACTCTGGGAAAGGCTTAGACCACCCTAATCAATTGGTCCTCATTGTTCTAGAAGGTGGATAAGAAAAAGATGGCTTCCAGCACTGAGTAATTATTGATTCCTTCACCCTCCAGATCCTCCTCCATGTCCAAAAAGTAAACAAAATGGGTGACAGTGGGGCCATCTGGGGGAACTCTCCCCCACTGCTTCTTTAATCTCCAACCGAATGACACCTTACAGTGCCCACATAAATATTATTGCTCCATGGGTGTGCTTCGGGTGTTTGCACAGAAGGTGTAACCCTGAGGAGACTAAATGAAGGATTACTGTTCTAGAAAACACAGAGGATGACAGGTGGCACTTCCATGAAAATTAAGGACTATTTTTCCAAGTGCACTGGTCAAGCAGATGAACATTGCATGTGCATTCATCAATCTCATGCAAAAACACCCATGTTTCCCTCTCTTAAAACTGTTACCATTAAAAGGGAATTATCCTACTTAGGAAAGAGGGCTGTGTGTGTGTATTTAACTTGAAAACAAGATTTGACAAGGTGACCATCTGTTTTCCCTTTCCCACTTAATTACAAAAAGAGTGGTGTTTGAAGCCAATCAAAATACCCAGGGAGGAATTGGGATTATGACGTATGCGTTTTCTCTGTGAAGTACAGACCTAACACTTGCTCATATGGCCACGTTGAAGAGTCGCAGAATTAGCGCCCCTGTGACCCATCTCCCACCACAGCCATTGGGCTTGAAGCCAATCAACCTGAAAACAGCAACACACTCACACGTGGCTACAGTCTTTCCTTTGGAAGGACAAAGGCCCCCCTGGATGGCACCGGCATGGAATCATCTCCAGTCAAGGTCAGAGTTTCTACCAGCAGAGGTTGTTTGGTGTTTATTTGTTTTCTAATAAAATATGCTTGAATGCCAAAGTGGAGAAATAGCTCCTTGTAATGGAAAGCACAACACAGAAGTAATTACTTCAGAATATTCGCCCTTGTGTAGACATGACCTTGCAAGAGCAAAAAGTAAAATACGTGTCCCTTAACTCCTTGGTATTTTCCTAAAAATACAGTGCCCTTCATTCGAGTGCTGCATTCTCTAGTATGGGAGCCAGCAGCCACATGGGCCCACCTAAATTGAAATTAATTAAAATTAAATAAATGTGAATTGTAATTGCTCAGTCATACTAACCACATTTCAAGTGCCTGACGTGGCTAGTGACTACCATGTTGGACAGTACAGATAGAGAATATTTCCATCATAGACAGTTCTACCGGAAGTATGTGGGGGGGGGGAGGAAGCAAGGCTCTGCTGGGATGGAAGTGAGGAGGTACAGATAGCATGCTCTTTCAAGTTCCAGCTTTGACTCAGTTCTGCCTTTTACTTGGGCAAATGACTAAAACTCCCTAAGACTCATCTGTAAAATGGGGATAATAACAGCATGAATTTCCAGGATAATATGAGGGTTAACTGAAATAATATAGGCAAAGTATCTAGCATATTATACCTCACCCTATAAATGTTACTTATTACTGTATTTCATCAAGCCTAAGCTGCAGAACTTTTCACATTTTAACAGATCTCAAATTCGCATGTGATTTATAGTCGGTGCCAAAAGGAACCTGGCAGAGGAGTGGGCTGTGACATGCCCGTCCGTGCCGGCACATGTGCAACGCAGCAGGTGCCCAGAAGGTTACAGATCCCTCTGGGTCCCGCCTACGCTGAGATGGAAGCCTTGTTAGCATGAAATAAATGTACTTGAACTTCATTGTAAATTTGGACCCTAAGTGTTATTTAAAATGTCTTCATAAAGAAACATGAAAATTTAACAGAGAAACAAATGATAATTGTCTGCAGAATATTGTCCTGCTCTACGTAGTAAAATTAAAAGCAATATAAATGGCCAAGTCTCTTGGAGTAGACATGAGTTTCTCAAAATTGTATGGTTTGATGATGTCTACTCTTAAATGCCAAATGGCTATTATTCTGGCACCATACCCATGAATCAGAAATCCCCAGCTGACTTTTAGGAACTGTTCAATGTGCATCAATATATAATTCTATTAACACAGAAAAATGTAATAATTATTGTAACCACAAAGGAATGTTCATCAAGCCTGGTATATTGTGATATGCCTTGAAATTAGTCTTCTGTTCCCAAATGTACTAAAGAGGAACGGATTATAAAAGATCTACCATGAGGTGCAGTGGAGGAGGTTGCCATGACAATACAAACAGTGTCCAAAATAGACTAAGGACAACTTGGACTCTAAATGTAAGAAGGCTTTGGCTCAAACCAAACTTATGAGCTGAAGAATGTATGGAAGGTGATTTTTTTTCTATCAGAAAAAAAAGTTATGCAATTTTATAGATGCTCTTTTTTCCCTAAAATTCTGTTATAAAATTCATGATATATGTAACAACTTACAGTATCTTGTGCCATGGAAATGTGGGGATTATCAACAAGAAACAAATGAGGAAAAAAAAGATAAACCTTTAAATCTCTAAAATTTAGTACTAGAACAGAGTTTTAGTTGTTATTTTTAGTTCTATTTTAGTAATACATTTCACCAAATTGAAAACTTAGTTGTAAAACACACAATTATTTTAACAGCCACTAAGGAAAAAAGCCCATGCCAATTAATCTTATTAAAGTGTCTTTTTATCATTTAGGATTTTTATTGTATACTATTGAAATGATTTCTTAAAACTTACTTTTACAGAGATTTACGAGGTTTGTCCGAAAGGTATCCAGCCTTCTGAAAAATAGAGGCACTTATTGAAGAAGATACAAAATACAAGAAACATTGTACAGAAGACAATGATGCCTCAGTCCCCTTTAAAGTAGGCACCTTGGGACCTCACCCAGTTCTCCCGATCCCCATCATCTGCTCTGTCGTATTTTCCTGAATCTCATTGATGGTCTGAAGTCTCTTCCCTTTCAAAGGTGATTTTAGTTTTGGGAAAAGCCAGAAGTCACAGGATGCCAAATCTGGGCTGTAGGGGGAGCTGAATCACCTGGGTGATTTGATATTTTGCCAAAAACTCTGCACAGACGTGATGCATGTGTGGGCATGTTGTCATAATGAAGCTGCCAATCACCAGTTGTCCATAGCTGCGGACTTCTGAATCATCTGAACAGGTTCCGCAGAGGAATGAATGTTCACGCTTAGTGGAAAATTTAATGCAAATCTGTTGCTCTACTTGCTCAGTCATTTTGAATGTGATGGCCACACAGTACACATACATGCTCAGTCAATAGCATCTACCACCCCACTGACTAGTAGAAGTCGTCATTGTTCATGCATGTGTGTTCCAGTCCACTCTCCTTGGCTGCCAGGTTACTTTGATGTCACTCAAACCATTCTCATTATTAACAGTGGCTGGGCTTTTTCTGGACAGACCTCATATGTCATTTATCACTTTTATGTATCCACAAAAAGGAAAACATCAACAAATATGTCAATGATTAAGATACTCCAAAAATTCTTCACATAATCACTCTAACAGGCCTTTTTGTACTCCAGGCTCATCATGAGAATATCATACCTGATTACTCTGGGGAAAAATTAACAAGAATTGAAAAACATCCATCATCTGGTAGCACTAAAACAGTTCTGGAGTCAAGGGTGGATGGGGCATTCCCCAAGTAGGGAGAAGGGAGGCAGGTGTTCCTCCACCCGAAGACTGCCAAAGGCCTTCTCAGTCAAAAGCTAACACCTTGCAACCAGCAGGTCTGAGAACACCTTCAGCTTCCCTTACAGAAGCCTTCCCGCAGTTTCCCATGTCATTTTTCTGTGACGGTGTTTTTACAAATGTAATGTTTACTGGGTTTCCCACCTCCTTGATATTTTTTATTTGTAAAGACTTTATTTATTTACTTTTAGAGAGAGGGGAAAGGAGAGAGAAAGAGAGGGAGAGAAACAGAGAGAGAAACATCAGTCGGGACCGAGCTCGCAACCCAGGCATGTGCCCTGACCAGGGATCAAACTGGCGACCCTTCACTGTGTGGGATGACCAACAACCAACTAAGCCACACAGGTCAGCCCCCCACACACCCCTTTGATTTTAAAAGGTGTTCTTGTTCATTATAAAGAACACAGGAAAACAACAATAAGACATTGAGAAAAAACTAGTGTCCCAGAATCTCATCAATGTTTGTAGTAATTAGACATATTTTTGTCTAATCTTTTCCTTGTGCTTTAATTTTGATAATAATGATTATGCAATTTTGCTTGTACTGTTTTTACTTAGTATTTCCCAAAGTAATAAATGTTCTATGAAAAAAAAAGGAATTCAACAGGACTCACTTTTATATTCAAAGCGATTGATTTCTGCGCTTTTCCACATTATTTTATTGAAAGATAACACATATTGGATAGAACTTGAGAGAGGGCTCCTCTACTGACAGTGGAATTTTCTCCCACTGGCCTGGCACGCTGTTGGCAGGTGCTGACTCTGCCACTTCTCTGTTCTCAGACCACATAGGACTCGCAATCCTTCTTCACATGTCTTTACTGGCTTTGCTGCCTGAACCCTCAAAGGACGGTAGTGGTCCAGTCACGAAAAAATTAAATGCATACTCCTCCACTCTGTCTCTGTGTTTTCCTACACACACAGTCACTTTTCTTTTCAGTGCACAACCACACTATCGTCTTTCTAAAACAAATTTTAATAATGATTAAACTCAACACATGTAATAGCGACAATGCCCATGATTCCATTGAAGTGAAAGCAATGTAAACAGTCACACCACCGTGAGGCAATGCCAACAGTGGTATAACTACCGCCGGGGAAACCACACAGCGCTTTTCATGGTAAGATACAGCCTGACTTCAAAGTGTAGAAAATGCCACCTTAAAATCACTGATTATCAATTTATAAGGAAATATTAAGGTCCTGACAAACGAATACTGTGGGGATCCAATCAGCAAAGCCCAGACTGCAGGAAGTTCTACATGTCAAAAAAGCTGGTGTCTTCAAATAAATTACAGGGGTTGGGGGGAGAAGGAAGAAGAAAACAGGGAAAACAATACATTAAAAGAGACTTAGAATACATTCAAAATATATCAGTCAATCTCAATGTATTACTGTATTTGTGAGACAATTGGAAATTTGAGCAACTAATTGGATATTTTAAAATATTAGAAAATTATTGTTAAATTTTAGGTGTAGTGATGGTATATATAATATATGTGTGCGTGTATATGTGTATATATATATATATATATATATATATAAAGAGCCCTTATCTTTTAGGGATACATGTTGAACTATTCACACAAGAGATGATATGGAATCTGGGGTTTAATTTGAAATAAAGCAGAAGGTAGAAGTGAGCAAGGGCATGTCTGTGTGGCAGGCAGACCTCTAAAAGAGCCTCCAATGACCCCCATCTTCTGGTCATTGCACCTTCTTGTAGGTTCCTCCCCTTGAGTGTGGGCGGCACCCAGTGACTTTTTTCCTAAAGAATAGAATTCGGGTTACAATAGACCTTTCTGTCTTGCTTGTCTCTCTTCCTCTCTTTCTCACTGGAGATCTGATGAAGCTGCCATGTTGTAAGATGCTCTGTAGCCAGGGAGGTGTCCTTCCAAGGGCTCTGGAGTAAACAAATCCTTCCAACAATCGCTTGAGTAACCTAGAAGTAAATCCTTCCCAGGTGAGATGAGATGACTGCAGCCTCGTGGGAGACCCAGAACCAGAGAACCCAAATTACCCCTATCTGGAGACTTAATCCACAACAACTTTGAGCTGCTTATTGTCTTAACCTGCTAAATTTGTGGGTAATTCATTTTACTCCAATAGATAACTAATACATTACGTGACAAGACTGGCCATGGTTTGATGACTTTTGAGGTGAGTGAGAAGTGTATGGGGTTCATTTCCTATTCTTTCTACTTTTGTGTACGTTTGAAATTCTCCGTCATAAAGACTACTTAAAAAGCAATCAGTGCAGTATGGCAGTGACAAGTGCCTGCTGTTCCTGTCCTCCCCCATTTAACGGGCAGTGTAGTTACTTTCCATATGGCTTAGGTTTGTCTCTATCTGCTGCTTTGCCAGGTTTCCTCCTCTGATTTGCCTACTGGGCTCTGTAAGACAGTAAACATTTCTGGGTGTCCGCTAAGTACTAAAGAACACATGACCTAACGCACCAATTAAAAAAAAAAAACTAAGAGAAAAGGCTCTTTTTATGTTACTTTTAGGATCAGTTTGTGAAATGGCAACAGGATGAATGAATATAAATTGAAGTGATGATAAAAAGAATATACAAATAAAGGAAGGGAGAAGGAACTCTGGCATTAAACTGAGAAAACAGATGAGGACAAAGTTTTTAGTTCAGTTTCTAGGCTGTAGATTGATGTCTCTGCTTTGGCTTTCTTCTTATTTTGTCGTTGTTATTTGTTGGTTGGTTGATTTTGTATGTTAGTTTATCTTGTTCATTAGATTCCACATAATGAAATCGTATGGTATTTGTCTTTCTCTGGCTTATTTCACTCAGCATAATGTTCTCCAGGTCCATCCACACTGTTACAAAGGGTAAGATTTCCTTCCTTTACGGCTAAGTAGTATTCCATTGGGTAAATGTACCACAGTTTTTTTATCCATTTGTTTTTGTTCAATCTGCCTAAATTTTGACTATTTCACTAGTTTTTAAACCTCTACTAGCAGCACAAGAGAGAAAACACATTATGTAGTAATCAGATATTTCCCTTTGTCAACACGTGTAGAAAATGTTACAGATGATGGAAACAAATAACAAAAATTAAATAGTTAATTAACACAAATTAATATTGAGTGGGGATTTGAAATCCCACCAAGCATGCAGCTTGCCAATACATTATAGGTCTAAGTTTATAAGGTCACATCTCGATAAAATTTAACAAGTGTTTTAGAAGAGATATAAAATGTTTTTTATCACACCCACATGTAATTTTCTTATCTTCTTTTGACAGGGATAATTTTAAATGAGCTATTTGCCACTTTGTTCTCATAAAATGATTATAGGATGTGACTCACTGAGGCCTAAATTATGTGAAAATGCTGGAAAGAAACCTGCTGAACATCAGCTATTAAGGACCAGTAACATATCAGTCTATGGGAGCAGGTTTCCTACCTTTGTGACCTAGTCCACACAGGGAGAAACAGTATATTAAGTAGTTCAACATGTAAATTCTGGATGGAATCACATGGACTTAAATACAAGCTCTGTTACTTATTCAGGGTACAAGCTTGGGCAAGTGCTTTAAATGCTCCAAGCTTCCGGGTATTCACCTGATGAGAGCCTACGATAATGCAGGTAACTTCTATGTGTGCAAATAGCACATGTAAGTGACTTAGCACAGGCGAGGCACCATAACTCGATAAATGGCAGTTATTGTTGTGATTATTACCAAAACCAAGAGAAATCTGAGACCCTTGACTACCCAAGCCAACACTCTTTGGATGTATGAATATGAATTAGGATATAGAGCACAATAAACCTCCCACTCCTCTTCAGATAATATTTTCATGTTCAAACTGGGGAGGTAAAGATAGGAGGGTAAGTTTGTATATATAATTTGCTTCTTTATGATACTGCAGTGTAATATACTTTTAAGATCCTAGTACTGGCCTAACTCAGTGATTCTCAACTGGGGCAGTTTTGCCCGCTAGTGGGCCCCAGGGGACATTTGACAACTTGGAACATCTGGAGACATTTTTGATGGTCGCAGCTGGGAAGATGCTACTGTTACCTAATGGGTAGACACCAGGGATGCTGCTAAACATCCTACAGTGCACAGGACAACCTCCAACCACAAAGAATTATCCGATCCAAAATGTAAATATACGGAGGTTGAGAAACTCTGCCCTAGCTAAAGCCAAGAACAAATTCTTTTAGTTGGCCTTTAAATGTTTGGAGCAAGCATTTAACAATAGCTAAGACAGCTCTTCAACTCTCTTGCTTTCAGCCAATGGAACTACTCATAATTCTTTAATCACACTGGCCAAGACTCCAGAAGGCCTCTCCCTGATGCTGTTAGGTAAAGAGAAAAAAAGAATAGTTATGCCTTGAGAAAACAGAAATCTCATATTATTCCTCATTATTGGGACATGGAAAAACTGATATATATTATATTATACATGTTATACATATGTGACATATAAATAAATATAATGCACAATTTGAATTTTCCTATACCCAGAGTTTGTGACCCATCTGACCCAACACCACTGTGTGTTAAGGATGAGTACAACAAGGTAGAAATTGAGCACCACTTATATTTCTTTAGTAGCTCTGATCTTCCAACCAACCCTCCTCTCCAGTTCAATCAAAACACTTGTAACAGTCTCTGTGAATATTTCTCCACTAAAAACCAACACTAGACCCCTACCACCATCAGCTAACAGAGCATTTCACACCACCTATTATTATTTGAAGAGCTTGAAACCAGAAGTCATACTTTTCCACACTGAAAATATTTGAATGGGCTGTCAAAAAGCCTCTCAGAAATGTGCTCCATCCAACAGCAACAAACCCTGTGCAAACAAATCAAGTGGTGCAGAAATCCTTTGCACAAGATGATAGGGGAGGCCTCCATGCTGACACTGCAGGCGAGCCAAGTTTTCATGTACTTGGATGGCTGACCTCCAACTTCTGACATATTCATTATATTCCAGCATGTCGGCTGCAGATTGCATTGAAGTGATGACAGCTACAAGACAGCCAACGAGGAATATGGCCATTCTGGCAACAGGTGGCCTTTCACTTGTACTGGGAAAGTTAATCTAGTTTATCATCAAAGTATATTATGTTCAAGGAGTGTCATGTTTTGAGAGCTCTAGTGACGGATCAAATAGAGAAAGCATTCTTCCGTGGAACATGACATTTTGGGGAGACCAACCCCTTCAAACCACTTCATTGTTTATGCTTGATTCAGGGTCTCAAGGTTTGCATTACAGGTTCTGAATTATGGTTGTGTCCCCTGCCAAAGGCTGACGGAGGTATCCACAATCTCGCCTTAAACAATCAAATGCCTCTACTGCAAGGAATTTTTAATGGCCCTAATTTGTCAGCAGAAAAATATATTGAAGAAAAGGCCAGCAGCAAAAGTAAATTCATATCCACGCAAATTGACCATCACATTTCCAGATGAATTTTCAAATTATAGCTGTTCAAACCAGTTCTGCCTACCCCCATTCAAAGTATAATTTTTAAAACAATCAGTGAAATAATGTTCTATCCAAGGATCATAATGGGGAAACAATGGCCCCTGGAGGGTGCTAACTTCTCTTTGGGTTTAACCTTGGATTGTGGCAGGAAACCCCTCTCCAACTTCTCCCCCATCCCCACTAAAACCTGAGATAAATAATGCTACATGGTTATATTCAGTCATCCATCCCATGGCTGCCTTCCAAGTTGGATGGCTGCTTTGCTGCACTTTGGAGCTCATTTGAAGAACTCTTAATACTTCTAAAGCAGAGGGAGGCAATCAGACTACTCATTTGTCTTGTGGAAATAATTTTGATTTGCTCAAAAGTCTCCTGGCACATTTGGGTCATTCTTTATGAAGAGTCTTAGTGGGGGAAAAATAGAGTAACACTATATGTTTTTTTCATTCTATGTAAACTCCTTTTTGCCCAGGAACAGTTCAGAACATTTAATTTCTAAAAGCAAATTAGTGTCTCTGATCCACAACTACCTTTCTGCACTTAAAAGGATGGCAATGACCCCATAAACATACGGAGAGAAGGCTCTCCGTATGTTTACAGAGAGAATACCTAGTTATAATATTTCTCTCATGATCTCAGGCTCTCCTGGAGAACCAGAGTAGGCATCAGCTGACTCATCTCAGATGTTGATGATTCTAGAGCATTAACCTTCCATCCTAGCAATCTGGCCAGTGCTCCCCTGGGTATTGGTCAAATTGAGTACCTTCAGGCCAACAGTCTCATATCATACATATAGTTCTTCTGATTATTGAATACTTCAGAGAAAAATCAACACAGACACATGTAAAGAAATAAAAGTTACATGATTTAGTTCTGTTCTATAAATACTGCATGCACCAATTACTTAAAATATGGATTCAGTATTTTATGTTATTTTATTTTATTTTATTTAAACAATCACTTACATAGCATTTAGTAGGTGGTAGACATTGTTCTCAGTACTTTTCATATATATTAAGGTATTAAATCCTTGTAAAAATACCATAAGGTACATACTATTATTATACAGGCTATAGCAAAACTAAGTTTACAGTTCTGAGCACATGAAACACAGAGTTTATTCTTGTGTTATTATTTATGAATTATTGTATTATTTTCCATATGAACAACTATAAACCTACTTTTGCCCACCCTGTATCCTTTGGACAGATGAGAAAACGGAGGCACAAGAGGATAAGGACTTCCCATAGACACAGAGCAGTAAGTGGCAGGCCAAGTTTGAGCTTTGTTAGCTTTCTTCCAGAGTCCCTGACATTAACCACAATGCTGCACTCTCTCCACCAGTAGCGTAAGAATGATACTAATAATATCTGCAATGTAACGAGCCACTATGGATGACATATTCAATCCTTACCACAACCCACTGAGGGAGGTACAGTTATCATCCCTATTACACATGTAAGGAAACTGAAGATTAAGGAGTTTCAATTGTTTGTCTAAATACAAGCTAGCAAATGGTAGAACTTGGACTGGAGATTGGGGAAGTAAGAGGCAAGACAGAAAATAGTTCTGTGTCTTAAATTTCTAATAGTTTATAAAGAATATGTTCATTGGGCTGGAAGCATTAGGGATATTTTTAGAAGTGTGACCTTTACTCACCCTAGAAATGGAAAGTGAAGTGAGATTCTGGTATGCCAGCCTTCCTCAGACATTAGAAGTCTATTTCTAAAGGACTTGGAGATTTAGTTCTTACTCCGTTAGGTTAATAAGACCCTAAACCTTTAAAAATACCCAAAGCTAATTCACTTATGAAAGGAAAGTCAAAAACTGAATGTTCTACAAAGGTAAAATTACTTTCCCTTTAAGAATCTCAGCATTATAATGCTTCTTTTAAAAAAAATAATAATTAGAAATGTAAGACATTGACTTAGAAAATGTACTGATATCAAGAAGTAAATAAAACCAGCAAATGTCATTGTCTTATCAGACACAATACAAGGCTTTTGTGAAAAAAACACAAATAAAAAATCAGAATAAAATATTAACTTTACAATCCACACATGTACTGGAATATTGTATAATCACTTATAATTGTGTTCACAAAGATTTTTATAGGCTTGAGGTATGTTAAGCAACAAAGTAGTTATGTTAAGAACAAAGTAGCATGAAGTCTCTATGTGGAGTATAAATCCAATTCTTTTTTTAAATCCTACTCATTTAGTCATTTATATGCATATAAATTTCAGGTAGTAAACACACCAAAACATTAACAAAGGATACTCCTAAGTAGTAGGATTGAAAGTGGTATTTAGATTCTTATTTATACTCTTTATAGTTTTCAAACTTTTTACAGTTCAGCCTATATTACTTTTATAGTTGGGAAAAAGTAACAGCAATGAGAAAACCATGGAATAACTGTCCCACTCCACAAGAGCCCCATCAGGAACCTATCATGAGCCTTTTGTTTCCACAACCCAGGTCAGAGGAAGCCTGAAGACAGGATCTCAAACTAAACTGAAACTCAAACTGGGAGGCTATTTAACTGAGGAAAAACATGGTATAAAGGAATACTGGAAGTCATTGTCAAAAGAGCCAGAAAAACAAATGAAGTCAATCCATGGATGTGGCAAGGTCACATCGTGAGAGCACATTACTATCCACCCCATGGGAAATGTGGAAAGAAGTTCGTGGTCTGGAAGAACAGAGCAGAAGAGAAGAGCCAGAGAAGAATAGGAGTAAATTCAAAAAGAAGACCAGGAATAGCAGGAAGCTACAGACCTTGACTCTTGTGACTTAAGTAGCTTACGGAAAGCACTCAAGGCTGGACTCAAGTCAAGAAGACAGATAAGCATATTTTTTTCTTCTCCCTGTGGCTAAGTGGCTTTGTGGCTTGAAGATCATTTGTTGGTTTGGTACCCTTGCCCCTGTACTGTTGTCCTTTAAGGTAATTCCTTCGAGGCTTCTATATGTGGGGACTTGAAGTAGAGTCAGTTTTTCTTTCAATTCCTCTCCTTACATAGACCAGAGAGTTAGTTTCTGGTTTCTGCATGGTAGCCACTAAAATACATGCCTGTCCCACCAACTGCGTACCAAGGTCCCCTTTTCCCCACATCCTCCTCAGCACTTGTTTTTTGTTGATATGTTTATGATGGCCATTCTGACCAGTGTGAAGTGTTTCTCACTGTGGTTTTGATTTGCATCTCTCTGATGGCGAGTGATGCTGAGCAGGTGCCTAGGTGCCCTCTGTATGTGTTCCTTGGAGAGGTGTCTCTTCAGGTCCTTTGCCTGGTGTTGATTCATGTGAGTTCTTTATATATTTTGGAGATCAAACCCTTGTCTGAGGTATCATTGACGAATTTGTTTTCCCATATGGTTGGTTCCCTTTTCATTTTGCTGATGTTTTCTTTATCCATGCAGAAGCTTTTTAATTTGATGTAGTCCCATTTGTTTACTTTTCCCTTTATTTCCCTTGTCCTAGGAGACATATCGGCAAAAATATTGCTACATGGGGTATCTGAAATTTTACTGCCTATGTTTTCCTGTAGGACTTTTATGCTTTTACAACTTATATTTAAGTCTTTTATCCACTTTGAGTTTATTCTGGTGTATGGTATAAATTGGTGGTCTAATTTGGGAATATACTCTAAGAATCCCAAATCACCAATACAAAAGAACTTATGCATCCTTTTGTTCATAGCAGTTACACTAGCTACACTAGCAGTTATGTAGGCTGTTTCCAGCACTTGGCTAACAGCCCATCAGTAAGTGAGTAGACCAAAAACTTGCGGTACATTTACACAATGGAATACTACATAGTAGAAAGAAAGAAGGAGCTCCTACCTTTTGCAACAGCATGGATGGAACTGGAGAATATTATGCTAAGCGAAATAAGCCAGTCGGTGAAAGACAAATACCATATGATCTCACCTATGAGAGGAATCTAATGAGCAAAATAAACTAAGGGACAAAATAGAACCACAGTCATGGAAACATGGAACAGACTGAAAGTCACTAGAGGGGAGGCAGGGTAATGGTGGAAAGAAGGGGAAGGGACTACACAAAGAACCTGTATGAATGACCCACGGACATAGACAACAGTGTGGGAATTGACCATGGGAACAGGGATGGTAGGAAGGGAGGAAGAGGGGAAAGGGGAAAAAATTGAGACACCTGTAATAGAATAACAATAAAAAAGAAGGTAAAAAATAAAATATATGTCTGTGACCTTCAGAGCCAGCACCTCCCCTCCATTGCCAGGCAGACAAAAATTAACACCCACATTCAGCTTAATTTCAGTTTCCTCTTCATCCTTGGTCTCTATGATTTTTTTAACTTTCTTGAATGTTCAACTCTTTCTCTGAAATATCCTTGTTATATTTTACCAAACAATTTCAGCTAGTCTGTAGCCCAAGATTTTGTTGTTGTCTTTATGTCTTCTAGTTGGCCATATATTGCCAGCAAATGAAATCCCATTATATTTAAAATAATATTTCCCTTCCTTTTATAATCGTTTGCTACTACAAATTCAAACACCCTTTCACATGAAATTTACTACCAATCTTATAATATTTCCTGTGGGTTTTGTCTATCAACCACGTATAGACAAATGACATCACAGAATGATATGTACTTAACCCTACCCAGCAGAGTGGTTGCCATGATCTGCCAGTTGCCATGAAGAAAGAGGAACATTCTTCTCATGGGCCAGACATCTCCTCACTGGCTTCCCCAGGCCAACAGGCTCCAGTCAAGGCACACTGGAAGCCTTTGCTTTTTCCACTATTAAGCTTTCCCAGAACTCTTTCTGTTTTTGAGTCTCTACCAAATTCAAGTGGTGGTAGCTGATTCCCTTGTGATAGCACTAAATAAGTAGCCTTTGTTTTTCATATTTGATCGGCCTTCAGTTTATTCCCACACCATGGAAGAATAGGGGAAATGCCATGACCAACTTGTGGAAGAATTCATACAAATGCAATATCATTTAGTTGTTGCAAAGTGTGTTATGGAATTTATACCCAAATATGACAGACAAGGTATTGTAAACACACCTAAACATTATTAGTACATCAGCTCTGAGATTGCCTCCTTTTAATATATGTTCTCACATACAGTGATCTCCACACATTTTTAATTCTGCACACAGTTGATACATTTGAGCAAGCATTCCCAAAATATTGATACTTATTTATACATATTTACATGTAGAAAAATTAGGCAATTGAAAGGCTGAACTAAAGCTACTTTCCTAAAGATTTTATTTATTTATTTTCAAAGAGCAGGGAAGGGAGGGAGAAAGAGAAGGAGAGAAACATCAATGCATTAGAGATACATCAATCATTTGCCTCTCATGCCTTCAATTAGGGACCTGACCTGCAACTCAGGCATGTGCCCTGACTGGGAATCAAACCTGTGACCATTCCATTCACAGGCCAGCACTCAATCCACTGAGCCACACCAGCCAGAGCTCAAACTACTTTTAAACATTCTGTGAATCATGATAGCTTCACACTATCAGTAGCTAATCCCTTTGTTGTGGGTGTAAATTCACATGTGAAAAATCCTTCCTGGTAATTTCCAAGCATTAGGTCCAATCAATTAGATGATTAGATTGTTATTGTTTTTACCTCTTAAATGACTAAATATGCACTTATATGAGGGGTGGGTTAAATGTCAGCTCTGCCATGTTCTTGATGTTTGCCTGTGCTTAATCATCATTATTATATTTTATCTGGGGTGTCTTTGCAGGGAGCTGTTAATCCATTTTCCATGTTAAGATTAGATACAAACAAGGTAATGTTCCCTACAAAACCACTTAAACAGACCCAGGTAGGCTGTGTGGACAGGATGCTGAAAGCAAACCAATGGGCAACTAACTGTCTGCCAACATCCCATGTTTGTGGAATAACCCAAAGTAAGGATGCCAGAGTCAACCAATAAATTAAATACTGGTAAATTTATTTCTCATTTGTATATGGTAACAGGATTAGAAGATTAATAGATAAATAGAATTTTTAATATTTCTCTCCCACAGTTCAATAGATACTTTTGTGGAAACATGTGGAGTGGGCTAGACTACTATTATATATTATTTCCCTGAATTTAATCAAAGGACAAGGTTGTCTTGCCTTATTTATTTATTTTTGAAAATAAATGTGAGGAGGAAATCAGGTGGCAAGTGTGCTTATATTTCATTAGTTTAAATTCACATTAACGGAAGAACTATGCATAAGTTTTGTTGCTATTGGCCTTCTGAGCTAAAAGAGGGAGAAGGTCAATCTGAAGAATAAACCCATAGAGCCTTCAAATATTTGTTATTCCAGTGTTGATGCTTTCCGTCTTTCAGAATTGGCAGCTCTAGAGTTCAATGCATTTAGATATTAGCTTATGTTAAATCAGCACAGTTATCTTATAAAAAGTATGGATCATAAATGGTTGATAAGCACATTAGCTGATCCTCATATTACCCAAGAGGAGACATGTCAACCAGATGTGTTGCTATATCTAAGTGTAAATTTTCCAAACACAGTCACTTATCTGCATTTTTAGTGGCCATGTTTACAATTTTATTTACTATTCATTCATGATCTAAATTCCCTTCTTTATTTCACTTGGTAATGAGAGAATTTAAACACCGGTATCTCAGCCACTGTAGAGTCATCATATTATGCCCATCTCTACTGATTACCAAACTTTTAAGAAAGTTTTATCTACTTCTTCCCTGAGATATTTGTGAAAATTCCATTATCATTATTTCCTCCTGCTAACAAACTCCATTTACTTTTTGGCTATTATCTCTTCCTTGTCAGTCATAACTAATGGGGTAGAATCTTGTTTAATTTTTTTCCATCTATTCTATTCCTGTCATGCTTTTATTTCCCCCCTACATATAGATCTTAAAATATGTCAAAGGAACCAGTTCGTTAAAAACTTATTGGAATGCTTCTCACAGCACACGGGCTTTCATTTGGGTGTCAGTTTAGACTCCCTCGTCTCACTCTTATTCCCCCAGTTGGATACTTCCTCTAGCACAGAGTGCAAGGAGACCCTTTAACATAATCTTTCCTAAAGTCTCACACCCACTGTTAGGGTCTGTAAAACTAATTTGTGTGATAGTCCTCCTTCAGTTGGCCATGGTAGCTGGAAAAGTATTGGCCTGTAATAATTAATTCAAAGTTCTTAAAACCAGCAAGAATTCATGTAAGACACAGCTCTTTCCCCTCCACCAAACCTGCTCTAATATTTGAATAATTATATGCATTCGAGAGATAAGTATTCTAAACTTTTCCATCTACTTTCCAGTAGGCATGCTATTAGACATTAAATTAATTGAAGGAATAATCTCAGAAACAATAGCCAAAAAGGCAAGATAGAGTACGGACACCAATTCTTAAAAGTAATTGCTTCTTGGGAGGAGTGAGTGATTAAGGAGAGGCAGAGAAGGTAAGGAGACATTCAGCTGCTACTCTACCCTCTTCTGTATCAATTTACTACTTTGTAGCAAGCAAGTATTTTTGACAGTTTAAAATAATGTAAAGAAAAATGAGGGAGTACATGAAAAATAATCACTTGTTTAAGTTTAATATCTCTATAAACAACTGTAAAAATTAATTATTTGCCTGAATAAATAATTAGCTATTTTCCAGCAAATAATATATTCTAAACACTAGTTGTTTTTCTGAATTAAAATAGCCATAATATATTGCTTCTTGGCCTTTTAGCTAAGATCAAGTGTAAAATAGCCATAATATATTTAAAATATATTAAATTTGCATTTATAATATATTAACTGTACTTACAGCAAAATGTATGTTTATAAGTCAAATACACATTTTATACATATTGCATGTTATGTTGTAAGACTTTTTAGGACTGGAGTCTCTATGGGCAGTAGTTAGATGCCCAGAAGCCAGTGTTCAGTTCAGTCCCCACCTGCCCCACCCAGGAAAGCATGAGGAGCTTTATCCAGAGCACTCGAACTACAGGCTCTGACTCAGGGGTCCCAGGCAGAGCTAATCACTGGAGATGCAAAAGGCCGAACGAGGGCAATTACAGTGTCAATGTACAGACTGAACAGTGATCTCCTGGTCCCTTCCCTGATAGCCTTTCAGGACGCCGGCAGGCTGTCTCCTCACCTGCCCCCTGCTATCGGGAAGTTGGAAAAATTAGGAAGACCCGGTGAAAGTGTCAGAGAACCCACCCAGCAAAGGCCAACGCTAATGAAGGCCTGTAACATCCCAGAGCTCCATTCACCTTTTTGGCCTTGTTCTTCCATATGACTATTTTGGCCAAAGTTCACCAAGATTCACCATCAACAAATATGAATGCCCAAGATCAAAACAAACAAACAAGAAAAAAAAAAAAAGAGAGGAAAGTTATAATTACATTTTCAGGACATTAGAGAAATATATATCCATTGAACAAGAAAAATGTTATTTTTAAAAAGAAAACATGGAAAGTAAGAAAAAGTCTTATAAAATTAAAAATATGACAGAAAAAAATGATCTAAAAAACTTTTAACCTCCTGTGCTCATTTTCTCAGAAATCAACTGCATTCCACCAAAATAAAGAAATAAATTAAAAATGAGGAATACTTACCAGATAATTCATTTTTATCCTGATTTACATGAATCTGCTTATCTATTTAGTATTTTATGTACAATCTTACAGGAATGATATTAGACTTTGCATACTGTTTAATAACTCACTTCTCTCACAAAATAATGTATCAACATCCTCTCATAACAAGGAATACAGATTTACATATTTTCATCACTATGTTTAAGCCCTGTCTTGTAAAGCTTATAAGCATTATTGCATTATATTAAGCCCAATTTCATTTACATATATGAAAAAATGTAGCATATGCGTTATGGAAATGTTTTCAGTTGGCTAGAATGCCTGAGGACACAGGGACCTCTGCAATGCCTTTGCTCCATGATGTCCATGGCCCATACGTGGGAAGCTATTCATTCAACAAATACTTATTGAGGACCTACTGTGCGGCCAAGCACAATGCATCTATTGCAGGTAGCAAAGCACCATGAATAGCTTGGGGAAGATGGAAATATGGCTGCAAGCAGAGGGGTCAAAAAAAAAAAAGCTAAAATAATAACCAAAAGGTCATTGTATCAAATTTTTGTGACTTGGACATTTTACTAAGGGCTAACCAACCCTGCCTGAGACTTGCCACATAGCTACCCCAATAGATATGGCATTTCCTAGATTTTCTTTCTTCCTCTGAGGAGACTGGCATATGTTTAGAGCAAACCTGAGAAAGATGTGCTGTTTGCTGCTGGTGGTAAACGAGGCCCTGTACATTCATTGGTTAAAGTCGGGATGTCTACGGTTCCTCTGTAAATGTGTTATAGGCAGTTGGTATAATCATCAATATCATAGAAGGGTTTTTTTAAATGTTTCCCCAGATGTTACTATTCTCCTTTTTGGGAAAATTTTACAAAGCGAATTCAGGTGGCATAGAATGGGAGGGTCGGAGAGATGTGGTAAGGGAAACTCTCCTACTGATAGTTGAGCTTTTGGAAAATGTTACGTCAGATCTGGCCAAGGTCCTGGGACAACATGCTTTGTACACTTATTTCTCAGCAAGATAAAATAACAAGAATGAAACCCAAGTCAGAAGCACTGAGGAGCAAAGAGGAAAGCATACCTGCTTCCTTCAAAAAAAACAAAAGTTTATGACATGTTTGTTTTGATAAATGACAAATAACATCCTATGGCTTACGGCAGAAATTTATGTATATGCTCTAGAGAATAAGTTTTTTGGAGTAATGCATTTGAGAATTTAAAATGTGCCTCTCAGGCCCGTACTCCTTATTTAAAATCCTGCTAAGCTGGACAACAACGTGCCTTGATGTGTTAGGTAAAAGGGCGGGGGGAGTGTGGGATTACACAGAGGTGCGTGAGGGAAGGATGACAGGAAAGTATGGAGCTACCCTGATGTAGGTAAAAAAAAATGGAACAATCTTATCCAAGCCACAGTTGAAAATATCCTGCCCATTCAATTGTGTTACCTAAGGAAAAGACTCCATGAGTAGAACAGCATTTAAAGTAAGACTGACTGAAAGGGTTGAGAGGCAGCAACAATGAGGATGACCATTGGAACCGAGGTCACTCAGGAGTGGAAGTACCTGTCTAATGGGGTCTGAGTCTGTGCCTTCATTCTCTCCTTCAGTGCAGCCTTCGGTCAGTCAGTGAACACACACCACGCCAAGCGTGTGATTTAGTCCTTACAAAGAAACGTACCAGCTAGGTTTAGCATCCCCATTTGAAAGATCAGGAAAATAAAACCAGAGGAGTTACAAAAATAACTACTTTTTTGGATGGAGCAAACTCAGAAAAAAGCCACAACATACTGTCAGCTTTTCTTTCCCTGGCCCCGGACAATGTCTGAGGCAGATTCCATAGCTTTCCTGGCATTTTTAGGTATCCAAAGAGTTACATTTTTAGATGTGAAGAAGTCCATCCAATCCACCACAAAAAAATTAACTCAAAAAGGATTGAGGACTTAAATGTAAGACCTAAAACTATAAACCCCCAGAATAAAACAGGTGGTAAGCTCCTTGACATGGGTCTTCACAATGATTTTTTGGTTATGATACCAAATACACAAGCAAACAAAATCAAAACCAGTGGGATGCATTGAACTAAAAAGCTTTGCAAAGCAAAAAAATGGTCAACAAAATGAAAAGACAACCTACAGGATGAGAGAAAATATTTGCAAACTCTATACCTGTTAAGGAATTAATATGCAAAATATATAAAGAACTATTAAGAATTCAATAGGAAAAAAACAAATAATCCAATTTAAAAATGGACAAAGGATCTGAGTAAACCTGTTTGCGAAGGAAATATTCAGATGGCCAACAAAGATGCTCAAGGTCACTAATCATCGGGGAATGCAAGCCAGAACCACCAGGCTTGTTAGAATGACCATTATCATAAAAGACAAGTGATAATAACTGCTGGCGAGGATGCGGAGGAAAAGGAATCCTTGTGCACTGTTGCTGGAAATGCAGACTGGTGCAGCCACTGTGGAAAACAGTATGGAGGGTCCTTAAAAAAATTAAAAATAAATCTACAAATTCCACTTTTGGGTATATCTTCAAAGGAAACAAAATCACCATGTCAAAGAGAGATCCGTACTCCATGTTCACTGCAGTGTTATGTACAACAGCCAAGACATGGAAACAACCTAAGCGTCCATCTGCAGACAGGTGACAGGATACAGAATGCTTTAGTATGCAAGTGCGGCTCCCTGTATTAACTCCCTAGAATAGATATGTGAACACTACATAGCTATTTTTTAAAAAGAAAGAACCATTTATTTTGCCATGTGCAAAAACATCCTTGTTCTAATCCATGTTATAAAATAAATAAATACCAGAGATAGAATGCACAGTGTGGTAACCATAGAAAACTACTGTATGTCCTATTTGAAAGGTGCTAAGAGAGTAAATCTTAAAAGTTCTTATCACAAGGAAAAAACATTTTTTGTAATGATATGAGGTGATGAATGTTAACTGAACTTATTGTGGTAATCATTTTGCAATATATGTATGCCAAGTTTTATGTTGTACAGCTTAAACATATACTGTTTAACATATGTGTTATATGACAATTATATCTCAAAAAAACAAAGAAAAAATTAAAAATAAAATTTTTAAAATGTCAGATACTTTGCCCATTTTTTAATTGTATTGTTTGTCTTCATGGTGTTAAGTTATATGAGTTCTTCATATATTTTGCTGATTAAACCCTTGTCCAATGTATCATTGGCAAATATGTTCTCCCATACAGTTGGTACCCTTTTCATTTTGATGATGGTTTCTTTAGCCATGCAAAACTTTTTTAATTTGATGGAATCCCATTTGTTTATTTCTTTCCTTTATTTCCCTTGCCCTAGGAGATACATTGGCAAAAATATTGCTACAAAGGATATCTGAAATTTTCCTGTCTATGTTTTCTGCCAGGACTGTTATGGTATCATAACTTATATTTAAGTCTTTTAACCATTTTGAGTTTATTTGGGTGTAAGGTGTAAGTTGGTGGTCTAGTTTCATTTTTTTGCATGTACCAGTCCAGTTCTCCCTATGCCATTTATTGAAGACACTATTCTCACTCCATTGTATGCTCTTGTACCCTTTATCAAATATTAATTAACCAAAGAGACATGGATTTATTTCTATTCTGTTCCATTGATCTATGTGTCTGTTCTTATGCCAGTACCAGGCTGTTTTGATTACAGTGGCCTTGTAGTACAGTTTTATACCAGCTATTGTGATCCCTCCAACTTTATTCTTCTTTCTCATGATTGCTGAGGCTATTCGGAGTCTTTTTGGTTCCATATACATTTTTGGAGTATTTGTTCTAAGGAATTGCATTGAATCTATAGATTGCTTTGGGTAGTATGGACATTTTAATGATGTTAATTCTTCCAATCCATTAACAGGGCATCTGTTTCCATTTATTTGTATCTTCCTCAATTTCTTTCTTCAGTGTTCTGTAGTTTTCTGAGTACAGGTCTTTTACATCCTTGGTTAAATTTATTCTTAGGTACTTTATTTTTCTTGTTGCTGTAGTAAATGGGATTTTATTCCTAGTTTCTCTCTCTGATAGTTCGTTGTTGGTGTACAAAAATGCCTTCAGTTTCTGAACATTGACTTTGTATCCTGCCACTTTGCCAAATTCACTTACTAGGTCAAGTTGGTTTTTGGTGGAGACGATAGGGTTCTCTATGTACACTATCATGTCATCTGCAAATAATGACAGTTTTACTTCCTCCTTCCCAATTTGGATGCATTTTATTCCTTTCTTGTCTGTTCATTGTGGCTAAACTTCCAGCACTATGTTGAATAAGAGAGGTGAAAGCTGACACCCTTGTCTTGTTCCTAATCATGAGAAAAGCTTTTAGTTTTTGCCAATTGAGTATGATGTTGGCTGTAGGTTTCTCATATATGGTCTTTATTATGTTGAGGTATGCTCCCTCTCCCTCTATTCCCACTTTGCTGAGTGTTTTTTATCATAAATGGGTGCTGTACCTTATCAAATGCTTTTTCAGCACCTAATGATATGATCATGTGGTTTTTGTCCTTCATCCTGTTTATGTGGTGTATTATGTTTATTGATTTGCAAATACTGTGCCATCCTTGAATCCCTGGGATGAATCCCACTTGATCATGGTGTATGTTCTTTTAGTGTATTGCTGGATGTGGTTTGCCAATATTTTTTGAGGATTTTAGCATCTATGTTCATCAAAGATATTGGCCTTTAATTTTCTATCTTTCTTGTATCTTTACCTGGTTTTGAAATTATGATAATACTGGCCTTGTAAAAAGAGTTTGGGAGTCTTCCATCCTCTTGAATTTTTAAGAATAGTTTGAGAGGAATAGGAGCTAGTTCTTGTTTGAATGTTTGGTAAAAATTCCCCTGTGAAGCCATTGGTTCAGGGCTTTTGTGTGCCAGGAGTTTTTGATTACTGCTTCAATTTCACTAATTGTTATTGGTCTATTCAGGCTTCTGCTTCTTCTTGATTCAGTTTTGGAAGATTATATGTTTCTAGAAATTTATCCATTTCACCCAGTTTGCCCAATTCTTTGGCATATAGTTGTTCATAATAGTTTCTTACAATCTTTTGGATTTCCATGATATCAGTTGTTATTTCTCCTCTTTCATTGCTGATTTCATTTATTTGTGTCCTCTCTCTTTTTTTCTTGATAAGTCTGATTAAAGACACCTCTCCAAGGAGGACAAACAAATGGCCTATAGACATATGAAAAGACGCTCAACATCACTAACCATCAGAGAGATACAAATTAAAACCACAATGAGATATCACCTCACACCTGTCAGAATAGCTATCATTAATAAATCAACAAACAAGTGCTGGCAAAGATGTGGAGAAAAGGGAACCTTAGTGCACTGTTGGTAGGAATGCAGACTGGTGCAGCCACTGTGGAAAACAGTATGGTGTTTCGTCAAAAAATGAAAAATGAAAAATGTGGAATCTAATGAACAAACTGAACTAACAAGCAAAATTGAACCACAGGCATGAAAACATGAAACAGACTGACAGTGGCCAGAGAGGAGGGAAGAGGGGAAGAATGGTGGAAATAAGGGGAGGGGACTAGTCAAAGAACATGCATTAATGACCCATGGGCATGGGCTACGGTGTGGGGATTTAATGTGGGAGTAGGGGGTGGGCTAGGCAGAGGAGGGCAAAGGGGGAAAAATTGGGACAACTGTAATAGAATAACAATCAATAAGTAAATATTCAACCCAGTCCAAATCAAAACTTCAATCTCTCAACCAATTAAGAACTTCTTCCCTCCTGCACTCCCAATTCTATCCTATAATTTTACTGGCCACATGTGGAGAGGGGAAGTGCATGATCTCCTCTTTTCCACTCGAAACCATTCCTCACCTACTTCTGCAAATGGCTCTTGCTCTTCCATGGTCAAGAGCAGTAGGTGAAATAAGTGGTAAAGGAGCTAAAGTGTCTTTTCTTAGTTGATGCTTTTTATACTTATCTTTTAAATGTCTAATGACCTTTGCAAAGCAGTCATTAAATTCTGGCTGTTCTGTGGGGTTCATTGTAAATTTTCCCAAGTCTTCCTCAGAGGCCTCCCATTGCACACTTCCTCGGGGCAGGGACCTCAAGTTCAGGCTGCTCTTTCACTCCACCTCAATTCCTTCCCACTGTACACCTCCCACAATCTGTTCCTGCTAGGATTTCTTCATTCTAGCACACACTTTTCCAGGACAGATTTGTTCCAATAGAGTTCACTCCTGGCTCTCTTGTTCCTAGTCAACTCAGCCTTCAGGAAACATTAAAAATGCTCATCTAGCAAACAAAGTGAAGGTCTCTCCTTGTCTCAGCCTAGGTTCCTAAAATGCCTGAGACAGAGGCTTATATGTGAATAGTTTACTTGTGGTTGTGATCCCAGGAAGCAAGAGAGCAGCAAAAGAAGAGAGACACAAGAGGCAAAGCCAACTCAGGTATGGCTTAAGAAGGTGGCCCCAGTGAAGGACAAGGACAAGTATCCTGTCAGGACTGAATACAGACCTCTATGAAATGCATCATTAAACTGGGGCGAGGGGGAAATGAGGACAGTAGAAAGTACGTATTTACTGTCTCATAAACCATTGACAAAGTGTATTAACTCACCACAATTGCAAGCTGAGCATAAATGAGCTCAGGACCACTGTGCAGTGTGGGCCTGAGGCCAGACCCTGTCTCACTGGATCTGCAGGAAACAACAGTAGTGACTGGAGTAAGAGGTGAATGGCCAAGAGAATGTTGAAATGATGCACTAGAGGTCCCCAACATACTTTCTGTAATGCCTTCCCTCATTTCCTGGATGTTGAAGGATAAAATCATGACTACATGCAAATGTAAAATTAACATGTGCAAAGATTACCTTTAACTAATTAAATAATGAGAGAATCAGTGAGATGTTAGAACCAGTTCAAAGGGAAATCCAAAATGCACATTCACATTCATGCCCTTAGGAATACCGAAATGAAAAGAATTTGCTTACTGCACATGAAACTGACTTCGCTGGAGAAGAGGGGGGAATCCATTGCATCTCCATCAGACAAAATTCACTTGCATCTGTATGAACAGGAATTGTCTGCATTACTGTCAGTTTTCTCTAATTTACAGAGTTTTAAAGTAACTGGAAGGAACTGAATGCTACAGACCACAGAGAATCACATAACAAAGGAGAATGTTTTAGACAATGCCTAGCTTCCATTAAAAAAGACCCAGTTATCTTTTTTGCCCATTTCAGTCTTCCACAATTTTTCTTGACAAGTCCATCATGGGATATTTTAGTCTTTATTTTCCCTTTATTTCCCACTTTATTTTCCAGTCTTTATATGCTCATCAGACATTCTTCCCTAAGAACTAAAGGGTGAATCACTAAGTCAAAAATCAGCAAACTGACCCACAGGCCAAATCTGGTCAGTACACTTTTAAAGGTAAAGTTTTATCGGAAAACAGCCACGTTTACCTATTGTCTAGGACTCCTTTCACTCTGCAACTGCAGGGTTGAATAGTTGTAACCAGGACATCATGGCCCACCATGCCTAAAATGTTTTTTTTTTTTTAATTTCTTAAGCTTTTAAAAAATTTTATTGAATTATTGGGATAACATTAGTTGACAAAATTATATAGGTTTGGGGTGTACGATTCTATAACACATCACCTGTGTTCACTACCCAACACAAGTCTTCCGTCACCATTTATCTCCCTTTTACCCTCTTCTATCTCCCCCCCTCCTTTCCCTCTGGCAGTCACCATCCTGTTGTTTGTGTCTATGAGGTTTTTTTCCCTAAAATGTTGACCATCTGGCTCTTTCTAGAAAAAGCTCGCTGACCTCTGCCCTAAGTCATTAAGCAAACAGCAGGATTGTACAATGTCAATGTTCCTATCAGATGGCCCTTGTCTCTAACAATGATTTTCCAGGAGTTGAGGCCAAAAAGGAAGCACAGGAAAAACACCTTGACATTTTCTAATTCTGTTTATACCCTTCAAAGAGCCCTCTTCTTCTCTACGACATTACCTAACTTTCTCTTCTAGAGACTGGATCTGGGCAGGGGGACCAAAGAGTTTAAAGACTTTTTTTTACCACTTTCTAATAAAGTCTTCAGAGAAATGTCTCAACCTCTCCTTATAAAGTATGAACCCTCACCACCCATTGTTTTCCATGTATGAGTCTTAATTCAAATTCCAAGATCATGGGAAAGGTCTTGTTCTACATTCTGTCTCATCACTATCCCAAGACAAAGGTGCTCCTAAGACATTAGGGCTGAGATTCATATTCGGGTCCGATCCAGCACAAAGCTTGTCCAGCTTTCACGATAGACATGATTAACAAGTTTATGGCCTTTAGGGACCTACCTCATATGAATGCCATATACTTTCAGTACCATTTTGCTGGTATTTTGAAAGACATTGAACATGGCAAGAGTGCTGGGGTGAGGAAAATGTTTTCGGCAGAATGCTCAATCCTCCCTCACAGCCTCCCCACCACTCAAACTGGGGAGGGGACACGGGTCGGCTTCCACACCAGCCTGGCAGAAGAAACAGACATGTGTCTCAGGTCGCTATTTCTTAACTTTATGATACCAGCCAGCAGTCGTTTCTGATCCAAAAGAAAAAATGAGCCTCAGCTAAGAAATATGAGATTCAAATTCAAGCATATTGACACTAACCTTTGAATTAAAGTTTATTTCCTTTTTTGAAAGGAACTGCTTAAACAACAATAATGAAAAAATAACTTCACATTTCTAAAGCACTGGGTAGGATATTTCTAATTAAGTCTTGAGGAAAAGCATTCAGAAGCCAATTAGTGGAAAGTGAGGGGAGAACCATATCATTGAAATGCAGCATTTCTACAATCATCCATCTTACCTTTCCCTTCAACGTGCAGAAAAATCAGCATAAAGCTTCCCTTTTTCTTTGGTTATGACAGGAGCATAAGAGACTCGGATTTTGTGGTGCTTGTTTTATGGTGCAGACAGGGACTGTCGATCTAACTGTCAAGGCTGTTCCTTGGGTTGATGTTGGGAGACATTAAATGGTTTCCCTCATTTTCTGTGAATTAATCCCTCTGGTTTCTTTCCCTTAGTGAGGTCAAATGTCACACTTGAAGCACCTGCGAGGATGTCTTGGCCCACTCCTTCTTTAGGCATTGTGAAATACAATAGTCTTCGGATACCATACGGAATTTCGTGTTCCTAATACACTGGGGAAAAAGGAAAGGTTTAGGATTCCGATTTGGGTTTAAATACTGGCTCTTTCATTTACTAGCTGTGTGACCTGGCACAAATTTGTTCACATCTTTGTTTTTTTGGCTTTCCCATTAGTGAGTTAGGGGTGATAATCATTTCCTAATTATACTGTGAGATTTAAATAAGAAAGATTACAAAAATCTTAGCACACAGTCTCACACACGGGAGTTATTTCAATAGGTGTTTGCTCCCACCCATGCTGCTGTACTGAGTAGGCATCATGCTTAAGAGAAATTTTGTGAGTTTTGATATTGCCATTACCCAGAGATGCAGTCCACTCTGTCATGAATTTCTCCTGTTATTTCCTCTCCCATTCATATCACAGATAGATTTGTGTTTCTCCTCAGTTTAACTGGTAACTTCTTGAGCAAGCAAAACAAAAAAGAAGCTGAAACTCGATATCCACAACAAAACCCATCAATAGGATTGGGTGTGATTTCATAATTGGCCTGGAAAGGTTTGGTGTTAAAATACCAGGGATCACCTCAGGAACCATTCCTTAGTGATGCAGTTGAAGATAATTATTATGATTGGCATTAGTGAAGAGTAGAACATGAATGTCAGAACAAGGTACTAAGCTTTGTAAAAATTAAGCTCTTTAAGTGTGTAACACACCTCCATCTGCCTTGGTGGAAGATAGTTTAGGAACAAAGCCATTTGGTACCTTGAATTCAGAAGGAAAATGAGTCTTAAACAGCATGATAATAAAAAAAATAAAATAAAAATACCTAGAAAGTCTAGAAGCAAATAGTCTATGAAAAAGATGTTAGGACTTCTGGTCAAGATGGAGGCATAGGTAATCAGACCTCACCTTCAGGCATAACTATAGCAAAAAATACAACTACAGTACAAAACAAATATCACCCAGAATTGTCAGAAAACTGAGATATGTGGAAGTCCAACAACCAATGATTTAAAGAAGCCACATTCATCCAGGGGTGGAGATGTGGAGTGGTGTGGAGACAGGAATGGGTGGTCCCACATCCATGTGTGGTGGATAGAAAATGGAAGGGATACCTCAGGGATGAGGAATTCCAGCCTCAGTCTAGACCACCTAGCCCAGGGTTCCAACACCAAGAAGATAAATCCCCATAGCATCTGCCTGTAAAAAACAGTGTGGTTTGGGGTGGCAGAAGGAACTGCAGGATTCTCAAGAGATACCTCTTACAGGTCCCACAGTGGATTCAGTAGTCATGCAGACCCACCCACCCTGGCATTCAGCACCAAGGCAACAGCTGAAAGGCCACCTGCAGCATATGGGGGGAAAGCGAAGTGTGAATGCTGGCAAACAGCTTCCTCCTGGGCAAAACTCCAGAGGTCAAGCAGCAGCATTGTCCCCTCTGTAGGCCCTCCCCGACACAGAGCAAAACAGCAGTGACATGGGTTGCCCCACCCTGGCAATTACCTAAGGCTCTGCCCCATACAACTTAACAGGTGCACTTTTCTACAATAGGCCATGCTACTAAGGGAGGCAAAGCAGCGCTCCCTAATACACAGAAACAAACACAGGGAGGATGCCAAAATGAGGAGACAAAGAAATTTGAGCCAAATGAAAGAACAGAACAAAACTCCAGAAAAAGAACTAAATGAAATGGAGATAAGCAACCTATCAGATGCACAGTTCAAAACACTGGTTATCAGGATGCTCCAGGAACTCATTGGGTACTTCAACAGCATTTAAAAACAAACAAACAAAACCCCCAAAACAACAACAACAACAAAAAAAACCCAGGCAGAAATGAAGGTTACATTTAAGTGAAATAAAGAAAAATCTATAGGGAACCAACAGTGGAGGGGAGGAAGATGAGAATCAAGTCAATGATTTAGAACACAAGGAAGAAAAAGCATTCAGTTAAAACACCAGGAAGAAAAAGGAATTTTAAAAAAAGAGAGAGAATAGGCTTAGGAACCTCTGGGACATCTTTAAATGTACCAACATCCAAATCATACAGGTGCCAGAAGGAGAAGAGGAAGAGCAAGAAATTGGAAATCTATTTGAAAAATAATGAAAGAAAGCTTCTCTAATTTGCTGAAGGAAATAGTCATACAAGTCCAGGAAGCACAGAGAGTCCCAAACAAGATGGACCCAAAGAGGGCCATACCAAGACACATTGTAATTAAAATGCCAAAGGTGAAAGATAAAGAGAGAATCTTAAAAGAAGCAAGAGAAAAGCAGATAGTTACCTACAAAGGAGTTCCTGTAAGACTGTAAGCTGATTTCTCAAAAGAAACTTTGCAGGCTAGAAGGGACTGGCAAGAAGTATTCAAGGTGATGAATAGCAAGGACCTCTACCTAGATTAATCTATCCAGCAAAGCTATCATTTAGAATTGAAGGGCAGATAAACTACTTCCCATACAAGATAAAACTAAAGGAGTTCATTAGCATATAGTCATTATATTAAATGCCAAAGGGAATTATGTAAGAAAAAGAAGACAAAAAGATGAACATTAAAATGGCAATAAATTCACAACTATCAATAATTGAATCCAAATAACAAACTAAGCAAACAAGCAGAATAGGAACAGAATTATAGATATGAAGATCATTTGAAGGGTTATCAGTAGGGAGGGGACAGGAGGAAAATGGGGGGGGAAAGATTCAGGGAATAAGAAGTACAAATTGATAGGTACAAATTAGACAGGGGGAGGTTAATAACAGTATAGGTAATGGAGTAGCCAAAGAACTTATAAGCATGACCCATGGACATCAACTATGGGGGTACCAGGCAGACGGGAGAAAGGGAAAAAATTGGGACAACTATAATAGCATAATCAATAAAATATATTCAAAGAAGAAAAATATGTTGCTGTTTATTTTTATTTAGATGGGACTTTTTATTTTCAAGATGAAATGTTTTGTGATTTGTTTGTTTTTTTTTTAAACAACTCTGCACTGGTGGGAGTGTGCCTTTATGTTGATTTTCAAGCTCCTCAATGGATTGAAAATAAAAGCTATGTGACAATTTAAAATTTACTTTTCCGCATCTTTCCAGGCCGAACAATTTTGCAAATTACATTAAGGTTAGAATTTGTTGGAAACCAAGAATATGACCCAAAATAAAGCACAGTCTCTGCCCAATATAAATATCACCAAAAGACATCTGCTTTTAACTGCATGAATGGTTTTGTGGTATTTTTCCTAGCTATTATTCTGGAAAATTCCTATTAACATTACCAAATAACTCCAGTCCAAGAAAGAAGTCAATCAAGATCATCTAAAGTCCACAAACCTGGCTCACAGTGACCCAGTACAATCCGTCATATATGGGAGCCAAGTAGACCAGAGTAAGGTGACACTTCCTAGTTCTTTCCCCCCTGGCATCTGCCTCAAACAGGTTTTCTGTCATTAACAGCTGTCATCATAGAGGAATTCCCAACTGCATCCTACCCAGCGCAATATGTGTCGAAAGACGAATTACTTTCTCATCAGTCTTGCTACCTTAATACCAAGGTAAACACATACTTTTTCCAAGTGGAGAGGTAGGAAAGTCTGATGGCTTGAGCTGCTATCCGGTTACTCATTCTTTCCTAAACACTCACCATCTTCAGAGCACATATTTTATGTTCATGTAAATTTATACAATAATACATGAATTTGGGGGGTGATTACTGCCAGCTGAAAATCAAATTCACAAGCATAAAACCACTAAAAATGTTAAACTGTAACTGTATGCCCAGCTCTTAGAAGAATGCCTGGCATACAGAAGGCACTCAATGAACGTTGATGGAGTTAATGATCATCCACCTATGATTGGCCTAAATAGCAATTAAGCCAAAAGAGGGGATGTGATTATGCCTGGAGAGTGTGGGAAGGGAGAAATAAAGAGAAAATAGGTAAGAAAAAGGAATAAAAAGGAAAAGAAAGAAGGCCTTTGAAGTAACCATTGAAAACATCTAAAAGTAAGGGATAGTCAGAGCAGCAAGAGACTACAGAAACCTGAGTAGAAGAAGCCAGAGAAATAGATAAAAAAATTTTTAAAAAAGGTTATGGAAGAGTAAACATTAGACTATTTCAGTATAAGGTATAACATTTCTCCCTTTTTCAGCAGCTTTTTTCTCTCATGTTCTTAATAAACAGAAGAATCCATTTTCACCTTTAAATTTCATTCTGAAATTTTGTACAAACCAATTTCACATATCCAATATTGACTCCAGTAGTAAAAGAACAAGTATTAGAAACGAATTTCAATAGAAGCATTTTCTCTTGTAATAAGATAGATGGATAGATGATAGATAGATAGATAGACAGACAGATAGATAAAGGTAAGATATATGAATGGTTTAGTTAATCCTTGAAAGTGTTGATTTCATTTTTATAGAAAGTAGCTTGAATAAAGCAATAGTGTTCCTACAAACAATGAGAAGCTGCCTAACTTTTAAGTCTTGGAAATCACACAGCATCCCTTCTCGTAGTCTATTGGCTGAAGCAGTTTCAAGTCCAACAGATTAAAGGGGAGAACAATTGGACCCAACCTCTGGATGGGAGGATAAAAGTTCCCATTGTAGAAGAGCAAGAGGAACAAAAGATATTGTTGTATCCATCTTTGGAAAATGCTATCTGCCTCTGTGACTTTCTGAAGCCCCAGGTGCAGAGGTCTGGAGCCATCTTTTACTACGGCCTTTCCCTGGGAACGCTCCTTCTCCTAGACCAAGAATTCTTCAATTGCCACAAAACTTCTTGCTTACCTGGGGTTGCTGTATTCAGTATCATCAACTGAAATCCTCAATTATTCAGTCTTCAAGGCTCAGTAAGAAAAAAATTTTTTTTTCATGTACAAGTCTTGTAGAAGAGAAATATTGCCATAGGTCAAAACTCCTTCCCCTAAGGTGGCTGGGGGACTGAATGAAAGGGGTGAAAGGATTAAGAACAAATTGGAGTTCTGGCCAAGATGGAGGCGTAGGTAGAAACCCTTTGCTTCCTCGCACAACCAAAAGGAAGATAACAACCAATCTAAAATTAATAAATAACCAAAAGCACCAGAAAATCAAACTGCATGAAACTCCAACAACTAAGGAATTAAAGAAAAAATCAACCAGAACAACCAGACTGGTGAGGCAGACCACGCAGGGGAGAAAAACTGTGGCAAGGCGGCTGAGCGGGGGAGGGGCGGGACTGACTGCGGAACTTGGCTGGCTGCTTGGGAGGGACTGACTAAAGGGGAAAACTGAGGCTCAGAGCTGACTGGGGCTAAGGCTGGGGTTGCTGCGGTGGGAGATACTTCCAGTCTGACTCGAGAGACTGTGGAAAAGTACCCCAGAGAGGAGCAGGCTATCTGCACAGGTCCCTCTCTGGCCCCTCCCCCACAGGCAGCAGCCAAGAGGGTTGCCCGCCCAGGTGAACACCGAAGGCCCCGCCCCTTACAACTTATCAGGTGCACCAAGATAAAGGAATATGGCCCAAAAGAAAGAACACAGCAAAACCTCATAACTAAAGGATGAGGAGATTGTCAACCTATCTGATGGAGAACTTAAAGCCCTGGTATTCAAAATGCTCAATGAACTAATTGAGCTTTGTCAAAAAATGAAAGAACAAATGAAAGATACCCAAAATGAAATAAAGCAAAACATTCAGGGAACCAACAGTGGCAAGAAGGAAACCAGATTCAAAGCAACGATTTGGAACGAAAAGGAAGAAATAAAAATCCAACTGGATCGGAACGAAGAAACAAAAATTCAAAAAAATGAAGAGAGGCTGAGGATTCTCTGGGACAACCTGAAATCTTCCAATATCTGAATTACAGGAGTGCCAGAAGGAGAAAAATAACAGCAAGAAATTGAAAACTTATTTGAACAAATAATTAAGGAAAACTTCCTCAATCTGGTGAAGGAAATAGACTTCCAGGAACTTCAGGAAGCCCAAAGAGTCCCAAAGAAGTTGGACCCAAAGAGGAACACACCAAGGCACATCATCACTAAGTTACCCAAGATTAAAGACAAAGATAAAATCCTAAAAAAAGCAAGAGAAAAGGAGACAGTTACCTACAAAGGAGTTCCCATAAGGCTATCAGCTGATTTCTCAAAAGAAACCTTACAGGCAAGAAGAGTCTGGAAAGAAGTATTGGAAGTCATGAAAGGCAAGGACCTATATCCAAGATTAGTCTATCCAGCAAAGCCATCATTTAGAATGGAAGGGCAGATAAAGTGCTTCCCAGATAAGGTCAAGTTAAAGGAGTTCATCTTCCCCAAGCCCTTATTATATGAAATGTTCAAAGGACTTATCTAAGAAAAAGAAGATCAAAAATTTGAACAATAAAATGACAACAAACTCACAACTATTAACAAATGAACCTAAAAGAAAAGAAAAAACAATGAAAACAAAAACTAAGCAAACAACCAGAACAGGAACAGAATCAGAGAAATGGGCATCACATGGAGGGAGTTCAGTGGGGAGGGGGAAGGGAGGAATAGAGGGGAAAAAGCACAGGGAAGAAGAAGCATAATTAGTAGGCATAAAATAGATGGGGAAACATAAAAAATGGTATAGGAAACAGAGGACTCAAAGAACTTATATGTACAACACGTGGACATGAACTAAGGTGGGAGGAATGCTGGAGGGTTGGGGAGGCAGGGCGGAGGGGGGATAAATGGGGAAAAAATGGGAAAACTGTAATAGCATAATCAATAAAAAATACCTAAAAAAAAAAAAAAAGAAGAAGTACAAATTGGCCCTGGCTGGTACAGCTGAGTGGATTGAGTGCCTATCTGCAGCCAGTTCAATTCCCAGTCAGCACACACACTTGGGTGGCGGGCCAGTTGCCTGGTAGGGGGCGCACGAGAGGCAACCACACATTGATGTTTCTCTCTCTCTCTTTCTTCCTCCCTTCCCCTCTCTCTTAAAATAAGTAAATAAAATCTTTTTTAAAAAAGAAGTACAAATTGGTAGTTACAGAATAGTCACAGGGATGTAAAGTTCAGCATAGGGAATATAATCGGTAATATTGTGATACCTATGTATGGTGCCAGGTGGGTATTAGAAATACTGGTGGGAACACTTTATTATGTTTATGATTGTCTAACCACTATGCTCTACACCTAAAACTAAAACAAAGCAATATTGAATGTAAACTGTAATTGAAAAATTAAATTTTCGAAAAAGAAAAAATATTTCTTCTCCTAAACAGAGTTGAAACTTTCTCCCCACTCTCGTTCTTGTGGCATAAGGCCCTCCTCACTCCAAGCCTCATTCTAGATAGTTCTTACTATTGTCCTTACCAAACTGCACTGTGAAGATCTCATGACTTCTCCGTCCGTCTCCCACCTGCACCTCCAAACCAGTCCTTCAACGGAGGGATGGTGTTCGTTCATCTTTCTATGTCCTGGTCTAACCCTAACTAATCAACTCTGTCTCGCAAATCATAAGCTACTGTGTAAATAGTCAGGACACGAAGACAGAAAGCCCGGATCTCTACCCTGACCGGCTTGTATCATACAAGGAGTATTTGGAGAATCAGCTGAGATGATAAGCTACAAAATTACAAGGCATTATTTTCTAATATCAGTTCCCAAATATAGACCTTTACTCTTTAGTACCAAAGCTTATACAATTTCAGGACTTTGCACTAATTACTTTTTTCACTCCATCAACCATACCAGACTTGATACACTGTTGACTTTAAGTGTTTGGTCTAAGCTACACATATAAATCTAAGCTACACATATAACTCTTAAAATGCATTTTAACAAACCAAGCAAGAGTTTAAAACAGATATAGTAAATGGTTGCTCCACAGAGTATTTCAATTCAAAGCAGAAAAGCAAATTCCTGGGTAAATGAAGTGTTCCTAAGGAGCACGAACAAAATGAAAAGGGCACAATAGATCACTATAAACTCACCAAAGAAATATGCAACTTCTTCCTGAGATCTTGCTTGGCATTTTGCATTTAAATATAGTCTTCTTAAAAGTACTTGTCAGGAAAACACATATCAGCCCTCATTCATTGTATCATTTTTTTAGAGAAATAAAGTAATTCACTCTCAAGTCAATGAGTAGTTGCTACTTGGAAAGCAATGAAAATTAGATCATGCTAATAGTCTTTCTTCTTTCAATCCTCAAATCTTATTTTCACAAAACCAATACTTACATATTTTAAAAAATTGAGAGGTTAGTGCATTTAACAAAAAAGAAAAAGAACCAAATTCTGAATAGTCTATACTAACATAAAATCAGTATGATTTCTCTCTGGGGGAATTGGCAACTCAAAATGTAAGATAATATGTGATGAGTCAAATACAATTTTTTGTATGAATTATCACTAATGCATAGAAAATTAACAAAATATAACTGAAAAAAATAGACAATAAGTGACATTTATGTGCAATTAGTTTTTATACAGAAAGATTTCCAAACCAATCTTAATTCTATCGAGGGGCATTATTATCCCATTCATACTAACATGTCACTAGATTTCTGCCTCTAATGTTGACATGGACCAGAAGTTCCTGTCTACACAGGGAAACAGGGAATGTGGAATATCGCTGGGTGATTCAGATGAATTAGGCAGACTTGGAGATCATGACCTGAGTTACATGCTATTCACCAACTTCTTCCTGCCACTCCTTGCATCTGCCTTTCAAATTCTCCAACCCCCATTTGGTTCTGTGCCTCTTTCCTCCAGCTCAACTTGGCATTCTCACAAGTGATTCTGGCACCATAATACCCCAATATTCTCAGGGTCAATAGTTATGGTTTTGACTCGTTGAAACCATGAAGGGCCAAAAAAGGTGACAAAATTAGTTGTGTTGCCAAAGTAGTACTTTGAATCCTCTGTATTGCAATACTTTAAAAGGTCAGGAGTCATTTTAGCAAGTGAGTATGCTCACCTCTCAGCCTCCCCTGCAACCAGAAACCAGTCCTCAAAAAAAAAAAAAGAAAAAGGCAATGCCTACTGCTAGTAACTCAGGGGAAGGGAGCATGAGAGCAGCACCATGGACGTGAATGTGCTCAGCCAGAAAGCAGAAGCTGGCGAAGCAGCTTGTGTGGTAGGCTGAGTGCACTACTCCAAACATCCCTAGATCCTTGCCCTTTGCCGTGTAACTTGGCAAGGCCTCCCACTGTGGGCAGGGTGATCGGCTCTGCCCCTCTACTCTGGACTCAGCCATGTGACTCGTTTTGGCCAGTAGAATGCAGTATAGGGTTGCCAGCTTTAGCAAATAAAAGAATACAGGAGTTCCATATTGAAAAATAGTATGTCAGTTCCCAGCCTAGGCCTCCAAAGTCCAAACATGTTTCCACTAGCTTTTGTGCCTCTGTCTGTCTGAGCTAGCCTGTTATAGGACAAGATACATATGCCGCAGAGCCAGAGCTTCCTTGTCACTCCAGCTGAGGTCAGCCTAGATCAGCCAACACCCGCTCCATCTCCATTCAAGTGAGTGCAGCCAGTCAGAGCAGCAGAACCATCTGTGGATCCTAATGGGTTCCCTGAAGCATGAGCAATAGATATTGCTAGTTATAGGCCAATGAGCTTGTGGTTGTTTGTAATATAGCATTATTATATTAATGGATAGCCAATACAGCCCATAAGGGGAAATATGCTATCGTGGGGTTTCCACATTTGCTAATTAGAGATTGTGGTTAGCATTAGAGCTAATTAATAACTTCCCTCTAATGTTAACAAATGTACACTACTCCTTTCCCTTGTTATCCTTGAAACACTAGGGGGAAAAGTCTTATTTTCTATTCCTCCCCTCATAGAAATGAGATGAAACCTTCCTACCTGTCCATGGCCCTCTCCACCTCTACCTCCAAGAATTGGGTAGAAGTCCTGGCATTGCCCAGGGCAATATAAATAAAAAGGACTGATCCCAACAGGCTCATTCTTCTGTGGCTTCTGAAGTTGGCAGGCCTGACTAGTTTACCTAACATCCCTGCGTAAGGGCAAAGTAGAGGCTCATACACCAATCAGCTCAGAGCTACTTCAGGTAATATGTGTGGCAACACATTAGAACTAAATTCTTCTAGCCTCAGTATTGACTGGGATAGAACAACAGATACCATATAGCAAAGTGAGAGTAAGGCAAGACCTCCACCTCAGTATACGAGTGGCCAAAGGAAAAGGCCTCAAACACTTATCCTGTGAATCCTGAACCTTTTAGCCAGATTGAAAATACAAAAGATCAGAGAGATTAAAAAAAAAAAAAAAAAGGAAATTGGCAAAGAAAGTTTTTTCTTTTTTAAAAATTCCCTTTTTTTCCAAAAGCTATGGTTGTACTGTGAACCCCCATCCTCCCTTTTGTGGGAGAGTGATGGGTCTACCACCTTCTGTCCTCGAGGGAATAGAGGGATAGGCTGGTGAAGGGAGTTTTGAGGACCCCTCAGTAACTACCGAGGCTCGTTGAGCAAAGGATCCTGGGAACCAATATGAACCATGCCAGAGAGAGACACAGCTCATCTTGTCTTGAGTCCTGCGAATAGAGTAACACAGCCGGTGAGAAGACCTCAGCAGAAGGAGATGAAGGATGTCACTGGATACCTACAGGCTGAGGGAAGAGTTACAAATGACCAACTGAAATAGAGATGAGTCCACATAGGTAATGGAAGCTTCAGGGGAAGAGCTCAGCAGGGTATCTCAAAGAGCCCAAAAAGTCATGAAGAAAAGGTCTGTTCTAATCATCAGCAACCTGACAAATCTGGGCAGCTTCAGGCCCAGGGATAACAAAGCTGCCAGCCTACTGAAAACCAAAATGTACCCTCTCCCTTCTTCTCCTATCTTTGACCTTGGACAGGAACAAGCAAGTGAGGAAATGTGCAGGGAGGAAGAGGGGGAGCAGGGAGGTACAGAGAGCAGAGAAGGAAGGGAGCAGGGAGGGCAGCTGAGAAGAAGTAAACCTGGAGGACCACTTCTGAAGCTGGTCAGGGCTGAAGGAAGGCATGAGATTGAATGCTGTCACAAGGTTTTGATTAACATCTTTACTGTAACATTCTAATTACTGAATTGAGATCGTGTTTGCAACCTAAAGTGACCTTGACGTATCTTTTATATAAGACTGAAGGCAAAAGCTGCTGCCAGAGTTGACATCTCGGGGCAAGGGAAATGAATCTCATGGAATCAAGCTCAGAGGTATTTGAGGTGAAAGACCATAATGCTGTGTTTTGCTGATGTCACAAGTGATGCTTATTAAACTTGCCAGTTACATGCTGTGGAAGCCGAGTTTTCCACTTTCGATGATGTATGCCCTCTTTCCAGCGTCTTGTCTGCACTTAGGAATGGGTGAAGTTCTTTTGCTTTCAGTCACTGGATCCCGGTTGTGGTCAGAAATAGACTGTAGAAGGTGAGATTTGTTAGGGATTAACAATATTAGAGTGTAAAATATACAAGAAAGAGCCCTGGCCAAGTGGTTCATTTGGGTGAGTGTCATCCTGTGCACCAGAATGTTGCGGGTTCAATTCCTGGTCAGGGCACATACTTGGGCTGTGGGTTCAATTCCCAGTCAGGGTGCCTATGGGAGACAATCAATCAGTGTTCCTCTCTCACACTGATGTCTCTCTCCCTCTCTCCTTCTCTCTCTCTCTCCCTCCCTTCTTCTCTCTCTAAACTCAGTAAACGTATCCTCGGGTGAAACACACATGAGGTGGACTGGAGGGATGAGGGGCCACTTTTCTCCTTTCCGGGCTTCTGCTGACCACACAGACTGCAGGAGAACCGTCCAGTCCAGCCACTTACTTCCACAGACCCCTCTTCTTCTGTGTCTTCCACAGCCGGGATGGCCCAGGCCCTCGTATTTTGTCTCCAAGTATTTTTATCAGATTTACCTACTGCAGAAGTCTGTTGAATAGCCAAACGCCAGTATCCCTTGAGAAAGTGGAGACGAGAATTAATATTAAGATCTACAGATTGTCTACTTCTTCATTTAGCTAGGGGCCATTGCAAACATAGGACATTAGGACATTCCCTAGGTTTTAAAAACATATAGAAAATTGAGACAGGCCGACAGTGACCAGAGCGGGAAGGGAGGGAATTTCAGGGGAAAAGGGAGAAGGGTTTGTAGGAACAATTATAAAGGACATGTGGACAACAACAGGGGTGGGGTGGAAACAGGAGGGAGGTGGGGAGGGCTGGGGGTTAGGCTGGGGTCAGGGGAAAAGGCAGAGAACTATACTTGAACAACAATAAAATTAGGGGGGAAAAAAAGTAAAATGTAAAACTCTAGCATAGAAAGAGAAGAATTCTGTATTCACTTTTTTATTTTTGAACTACTAAGACCTGTCCTTAAAGTATACAAAAATGGTCACAGCTTATTTAAAAAAGCAAAGGCAAGCTTTGCCTTGGGGCTGGTGAGGCTGATCCTTAGTCAGGATTATTCTTTGTTTAAAGGCAACTTGTTGCTCACATTATTGCATCATCTCCGCATGCTGTGCAAGTCCAAGCTCAGTGGCCAGGTCAGAGCTGCCTGGTAGGCAGAGTTGGCCTTGCACTCTCCAGACTATGGCTCAGAGAGGAGACAGGCGGGGAGCAAGCCTGCGGGAACCCAGAGAGCCCCCTCTGCTGATAAACCAAGCTTTGTAAAAAGCATACGAGATGTTAGGGTGGCCTTTAGAGCATGCCCCCCCCCCCAAAAAAAAGAAGGCTATTTAATTTCTGAATAAGCAAAAAGGACAAAGAGACCATCCAGGGGGGAAAAATGAAAAGAATCTATTGTTTAGGGTGGAAATATAGTTGACCCTTGAACAACAGGGGTTTGAATTTTGAAAGTCCACTTATGTATAGATTTTTTTCAATAAATACTATAAATATATTTTCTCTTCCTTATGATTTTCTTAATAATATTTTCTTTTCTCTAGGTTACTTTACTGGAAGAATACAGTATATAATACATATAACATATAAAATTTGTGCCAATGAACTATGTTATTGCTAAGGCTTCCACTCAACAGTAACCTATTGGTAGTGGAGATGTGGGGGAGTCAAAGGTTCCACGTGGGTCTTCCATTGCATGGGGGGTTGGCGCAGTTGCTCAAGGTACAGCTGTAGATCTGGACTGGCTTTGTGCGGAAACATCTAGACCTGCAACTGTCTCTCCTCCCTTGGAGAACTCATCTGTTACCATCTCGATCCACCACGCAAATCTTCACACTTGCAGAAATGTTTGATGTTCTCAGTTCCAGCTGGACTATGGAAGGTTTCTAATCTGCTTCAATTCAACAAGAAGTTATTAGGCATCCAGTTTGTACAAGACACTGTGTATGGTGATACGGAAGCAGCAGTGATGCAGAAAACATGAATCCTACCCTCAGGGAGCTTGCGGTCAAGGTAATATGTGAACAAAACCAATAAAGATAAATACCAGATAGTCCTTGGTGCGTGCTATGGTGCAGGAAGCACAAAGGAGAGAAAGAGTAAATCCAGCTCAACTCAGGGGGAGACAGAATGTCGGGGGAGCTTATAGCCAAAGCACTCTGAGGTGCACACCGAAGGGTACAAAGAGATGCAAGAGGTGAGGGGAGAGGGAAGTGGCATGGAAGGGCCTAAGGATGATGAAATAGTAGCACTCCCACCCTGCATTGGACGAGGCCATCCTAAGAGGCCAACAGGACAGAATTCCTGAAGATCATGGCACTGGGGGAAACTGGAAACACACAAGGTGCTGTCACTAAGGTTATGGGATAAGAACAGAGCATGGAGTCGGGCCCCATTCCTTCTCTGCCTTTAAAAATACCGGCTGTCATGATAAGTAAGCACTATTTGGTTCGTAGTGAGCTAGTCCAGTGCCGTCCAGCCTGGCTGTCTGGTGGCCCTTCACCTACCACTACAACACATGGCTACTACAAAAGACAGCACAGTGACACCACTTGGGGTTAACAGACTAAGTTTCGAACCACTTGCCTTACTTAGTCAATTCCACATCCTTTCTTACTCACTTTGCCCTAATTTTCTACTATTGTCTGCCAGCAATCCCCCGAATATCCCAGTTAATCATTCCACTGCAGTATCACAAGGGCTTGATAATATTATCACGGTTCCACCAGCGCCTGGCTCTGGGCCTCCTACCCGGTCACATCTGCAGGCAAATCTCACACCAGATTCCATTGAGTTCAAAGACCAGGAGTGGATCTCAGATGCAGGGCAAAAGTTGCTACCATCATACCCAAATTATTCTTCTTTGCCAGGGGAGCAATTGCATATTTAATTCCACTTTTCATCTCTTCGTTTTTTTAAAGTAACCATGACAGAAGATGCAATAAGCCATTTGGATTTTGTCCCACAGATGTATTCAACGAAACGGGCTATCGAAACTCCTTAAACGGTCATCCGAAGGAGGGATGCGAGTGGATGACTTTGCTTTGGAAAGGAATGCGGGATGTTTTCTACAACCGCAGGCCTAAGGTCAGAGACAGATGTGCGCGTTGAAAACTACAGGTGTCTCCTATAAACACGACCAGGAGGCGACCTGCTCCCCGGCACAGGCAGGTCGCACAGAGTGACCTCCCATAGTGTCTCCCTCACTCTGTCTGCGCTGTCTGCCGCTGTCTGAAACACGTTGATTGCTTAGTGAGAAAACGGTTCAGACCGGATCATTTAGGGAAAATAATCTCTGGAAATTGCCAACTCCAAGTCAATAACTATAAAACTAAAACGATTCTTAGTAATAGAAGGGCATAAAGAAAGCTTTGCCTCCCTCTGCCTCAGTTTCTTCCTTTGTGCGGTGGGGATAAAAATGGTGCCCACCTCACAGCGGGGCCGTGAGGAAGAAATGAGTTCAGAGCAGTAGAGCACTTAAAAACAATCCATGGTGCGCAATAAGCACCCAGGAAATGTGCACACAGAATGAATGAATAAAATGTCAGCCATCAATCTCTCTGTAGCAGCCTCAGATGCAGAATTAATACCGAGCGCCCTGCAGCACGCTCAGCCTGAGCAACACGGAGTGATGGAGGCTGGGCAGGATCTCATTCCCACCTCTCTGCTGCTAACCAAAACCACATGCCGGGGAAAAAAAAAAAAAACCACACGCTGAGAGGAACAGAAAGGCTTTCTAAAGAAAGAATCCCTCCTTAGCAATAGCTTCGGCTCTTTTCCTCACATCCAAACCCACCCTTCTGTGCCGTTACAGTCTCAACCACAAGTGTGCTTCCGTGGCTTTCCAAATGACCACATCCCCCACCAATCCTTTCCTTGGCTTAGTAGGCATCTGGGTGAGCACATGCCCCATTGTCCCGGGGCACAGTCAGTAAGAGGCATCGGAAGTTTGGAGAAGCTTCCCACAGCTGCACTTGCACAACTCCAGCAATCACTCCTGGACAGAAGTGCATCAGTGGGAGTTTGCTCTATACCCTTTCTGCTCGAAGGAACATGTACCAACAAGCTTTTGAAAGAAAACCCAACATTCCAAATGACCAGCCTGGGGACAGGACAATTTTTACCCCCTCATCCTGGGCTTCCTAGGCTTCTGCCCAGAACTTGCCTATGAAGGCATGTCCATCAGGCTCTGCCACAGGGGAAAAGAGAAGAAAACTAACCTTGAGGGGCCTCCACCATGTCACCGACTCTGCTGAGCTCCTTTCTATCAGCTAATCCAACTAGACTTCACATTAACACTTTATTAGAAAATCTCTAGATTTTGATACCGATTTCCCTTTCTACTTTCTTAAGGGAGGCTGGCTTTTAGCTGTTAAACAGAACATATGTGGTAAATCTTTAAAAAGATGCGCGGAGACTAAGTCTCAGGGGAAATCCCGGGTGAAGGGGTTTCTGTGGGCTGCAGGGGCACTTGTCCATCCATGTTCCAGATGAAGAAACTGAGTCTCGGTGAGGTTAATTGGCATCTCATGATCACACAGATATTAACTTTGAGCTCCAGGAGGATTGATGCTGCTGTCTGCTTTCAAGTTCAAGGCTTTCTCCATTCCACTCCTTCGTCCTCCAGTCCCACAAGCATCTATGGTTCTTGCAGGAGGCAAACAAAAGGCAAAACAGAGCGTGGTTACCAGAGCTCCTGAGCAGGGTCTGTCAGGCGGAAGAACACAGGCCGGAAGCACCTGCCCTGTGGTTAGGTACAGTGCTGCTGGTCATTTCTGGAGCAGAGAGCATTGTTTGAATTTTCTCATGTCTGTTTTGTCCAGCGTGAAGACAGTTGGAGGCAGGAGATGGGTCAGCAACTAGGTGGCAAGAAAAGAAAGCAAAGAAATACTGTAGAAGTGAACCTGAGGGGCTTTCCCCTCTTCCTTCCTCCCAGTGGAGTGCACGGTAGTTCAGCAACCAACATGGAAAACCCAGAAACCAGGCAAACAAAACCACCAATTCGGACATCCATTGGCATCTTGGAGAAGTTCCAAGGGGACTCCGGCCACAGCATTGGGAGTGTAAAATCCCCAAAGGAGGCAGCCTTGGATGAGAAGCTCTGGACAGGGAGCCCCCTGCTTCCCAGAGGCAGACAGTGAGGAGAATGTTCCATAGGGCAGGTATTCTGGGCAGAAAAGAGCCTACAGGTGTTAAAAGAAGTTCCCATAGTCATATTTAGTCTGTATCTATGTGTGGTTTTCCCTGTATTGAATTTCTTTCTGAAAACTTGCATTCATAGTACTGATAAAAGTTGTTTTCCAGTCCCTTCCTATCTAGGGAAGACATTCCGCCTGTATGTAGGATCCATGGACAAGGACAACGGGGACGGGGAAGGATTGAAGGTGCGGGTGGGTAGGCAGGGGAGAGCAATGGGGGGAAAATGGGGACAACTGTAATTGAACAAGAATAAAAAATGAAAGAAAGATGAACTAGGGCCCTGATAGCAGTTCCGAATGCTTCACTTGTCCTGGCACAAATCCAGTGGAGATGGTCCTCAGTGCTCTTCCCAAACTGGTTTTCTTGCCTGGTGTGTGGACTTGGACACCTGCCAGGACCTTTCCCCACATGAAGTGGCAGCATGATCTGCAAATGGAGCTGGGGCTGCAACGCTGGTAGGCTATTTAATTGACTTCTCACAAAAAGTGGGCTTCATGGAATCCTGGGTAAAGAAAGATGCCATATTCAAATCCAGAAATTATTCTTCCTGAGGAAAAGCAAGAGAATAGATCATTAAAGCAGGTGTTCGTGTGTGTTTTAGAACACGTAAGGAAAAGACAGCTCAGATGAAAGGCTGGTTTCTCTTGTAGGCTCTTTTTGTCTCTCTCTGTGTTATTAGAGGTGAAAGCTGTTAGGTATGAAGTCTGGCCTACTTCAAAAGCTGGAGGTCTTGCCTTAGGGGATCATAATTATTTTAGTTCCAACCTTCTGTGGTATCGTAGCTACAATGTAAGAAGATAAAATGCCTAGAGCTGAGATTTTTTAAAAATGACATTAAAAATATACAAAGTATAAACTACAAAGTACACAAGGTATGAAGATGTGTCAGAACTGTGATAACATGTAGTAGGGAGAATCATGGAAGGCTTGATCTTGTACACACTGGAATGCCATTGTTAATTCCTTTACTGTTTCTTCAGAAACATTTCTTTAGCATTCCTTCAGGGGATTCACACTGACTGTTAATGACAAACTAGTAACACTGATAAAAGAATGTTACCCTGACAGAAATTCCATCCATTCTATTCAGACCCAGGGTGGGTGTGTAAGTCAGTGTATCTTCACTCTATGTAGCACATGGACTGTGTGAAAACTGGAAGTAATTTGGGCACAGTGTTATAAATGCGTAAGGAAATGTCATTACTTAAAGGTATTTATATATTCAGCAATTGTTAGGTATTCAGTAAGTTAGTTGGTAAAGAGATCAATCTTTTTGTAGAGGCATCATCACTTTAAATATATCTGAATTTTCACATCCTGAGATTTCCTACAGTGAGGCAAGACTGTGTTTTATCACCTTATTATTTGTGATTGGCTTGATTTTTTTTAGAAGAGTCTTGTACAATTTGTACTGCAAGTATAAAAGTATACGAGGCCTGACCCTATAAGTGAGAAGAAAATAAATTGGAGGCCACTGGGGTACAGTTTGGCATATTAACTCACCCCTGATTTAAATTTTAACCTAATAGAATGAAGTCACAGCTGGGTGAAGAGAAGAATGGTTTCCTGCCAGTCAGCGTGGCTGCTGAGCCAGGAGAGGGAGGGCCCACTGGCTCCCCAGTGGGTGGGTGATAAGGTGGGAGGAAGGGTTCCAGGAGCCTTAACTCACACACAGCCACAGACACACTTGCACGCCAGACCTATTGCATTATTTAGAACGTCAGTTACAACAAAGACCCGAAATAATAGGGGTTCTAAGAAAGCAAGTAAGTTCTCACACATATAGGGACTATTCAAGACTGTCTAGCAGCTCCTCCCCTATCTGGGACTCAGTATGCCTTTGGACTTTCTGTCTTACACCACTGGGAAGTGGCTGCCATCCTCATGGTCCAGAATAGGGGACAGGCAATCCTTCCATTTTCCAAAAAGTATTAGAGAAGAAAGACTGGTGAGGGGATTTCAGGTTGTGATCTAATATCTAGTCCCTGTTTCCAAAGTAATGGCAGCCACATGGCGGCCTGGAATGCAATTCCAGTCCCGGTCTCCCTTGCAGCTAGAACGTCTGGCTAACGGGAGGTAAGGGAAGCAGACATGTGCCACTTACTGGGTGTGCCATTACAGGCAGTGGCAGTGTACCGCTTCCTCCTCCTTTTCCTCCATCTGGAACAATGAGGCCAAAGGTCACGGAAACACATAATACAGCTGCTACAGCAATCTTCACCTGCACTGCCTACCTGAAGACTTTACGTGGGAGAGAAATACACCTCCATCTTTCAGTCCCTGCTGTATGGGTCTCTGTTAAGTGCTGCTGAAACTAAAGCTTACCTAATACACCCATCTTAAGGGAAATTTTATGAGAAAAAAAGGTCATTATTTTAATTTACTAGGGTGCAATGGTTAGCTCCAAAGCCTCCCCGACAGTCCTTTCATTTGCACATTTAATAACATTTATCTGGCATCTGCGATGTTCCAGACGGAGTTTCAGACCCTTAGGGCAATTCAAAATGAATGTGCCCTGATCCTTCCCTCAAGGAACTTAATATCAAATAGAAGAAAGAATTAAGGGAGCAAATATGGTTGAATGCTAATGTGCCAGGCACTGCTGTAGTTGTTTTCACATGTTTTATATCATTTGCATCATTTGCATGCCACGAAATTTCTGTGGAGTCCTCATTTTATAGGTGTGGACATGGAAGCCCCGAGGGCTGTGGAATTTTCCCAGGTCTGCACCTATGACAGATGGTGGGGTCAAGATTCAGGCTCAGATTTCTGACTCATGAGTCAACCAGTCCCCAGGCTGCTTCAAGAATGTGTACACGAAAAGCAAAAATGCAAGGCTCCATGGGACAAGGGCTGACATTTAAAGTGCTTCAGCTGACGGGGAACTCACTCCTTGGGAGGCCACCCAGCCCTGGCAGTTTTCCCGCCGTCACTGCGGCCTGGGTCAAGCACAGCTTGTTCTTCCCCTTCTGGAAGGAAGACTAAGGCCACTGGGGGCCACCACACCTAGGGCATGGGCGCTTGCTTTCCTTAATCGGTGTAACTCACATGCATATTGCTTAGTTTTGCACCAACTTTGTTCAAATAAAATCCTATCTTCTAGAATTGCTTTTTCTAATCCAACATTATGTTTTTAAGATTCATCCACACTGAGGCATGTAGCTGTATTTTATTCAGCAGTCGTATGAATATAACAATATGAATTTATCCCTTCTGTTAGAGGGCCATTTGAGTTTTCTGTTGGACATTTTTGCTGTTAAAAACTATACTGATAGGCTGGCTGGTGTGGTTGGAGCACAGGCCTACAAACCAAAAAGGTTGCGGGTTCGATTCCCATCAGGGAACATGTCTAGTTTGCATGTTCAGTCCCAGTCAGGGTGCGTATGAAAGGCAACCAACTGAGGTTTCTCTCTCACATCAATGTTCCTCTCCCTTTCTCCCTCCCTTTGCCTCTCTCTAAAATCAGTAAGCATGTCCTTGGGTGAGGATTTAAAAAAAAACTACACTGATAGGAATATTCTCAAGTATATTCTAGGGTACCTATGCAAGAATCTCCACAGGGTGTACACCTAGGAAGGGAAATGCTGGGCTGCAGAGTATTTAAACATTTACTACATAAGATCAAATTGTTTTCCAAAGTCGCCGTACTGATTCATACTACCACCAGCCTGTAGGAGAGTTCTTTCTGCATTGCGTCCTCACCAACACTTGGTAGTGAGACTATTTTTCCCAGTCTGGTGGGTGTAAAATGGTATCTCATTGTCATTTTAATTTGTATTTTCATCAGGACATGCTTTCATCACATGTGAATTCAAGAAACCAAGATGAGAAACCATTCAAAGTGAGTTGTCATACATATTCTCTAAAACTGGGCAAATGTCACAAACCAGGCCCTTTCTTGTAACAGAGGTCAAATAATTGGAAAAAGCACAGTTGTTCATTTTTGGACCTTAGAAAATACCAAAGGGCTTATGCTACTGTTTGTGATGTAGGTTATTTCTTAAATGGCTCATTTTAGGGGGTTAATGATATTATCTAAAGCCATGGAAAAAGCAAACACATTTCAGGGAAATTATAAACATTTCTTTTATCTTATCAGATAAAAAGAGTTAGTATAAATCCTAATGCACCCACTTGGCTGTACACAATTTATAGCAGATGAAGAGTTTGAAACACTTTCATGTAAACAATCATAGATTTTTTTGTGAAGGTCGCTAAAAGGCTGTTTGACACTCTTTATAAGTGAGGAGCATCTCAGAGTAAGAACCGGTTCTGGATAGTATCAGGGTTTATTTCCCACTCACAGAGCAGCTCCATTAAGCACTGTTTTCAGCTCTGAAGCCTTTACTTTCATGTAATGTTTACATCATTGACACCTTCTCTTACTGAATCCCTAATACAAACGCGAGGTGGAATGAGCCCTAATGTGTTTTAACAAGATTTTAAGAAATGTGGCTATGGGATGATGATAACCAAATGGAGCACAGATTAAAGCAAAATTTTTATAACACCTCAATCTCCTGTGACAAAGACAACGCTTATAAGTTAAGTCCAGGAGAGAAACATTCTCCCTGTGTTGATCCGTCAGTTAGAATTTGATGGACTCCAAATGTCAACTGACCCACCAAGTTCCTAACACGGCGCTTTAGCAGAAAATTAGAAACTCAGTTCTGTTGGGAATAGAGATATGAAAATAAATTTACTTTGCTCCGTAATAACTACATACTCGCGACAACTGCGAGTTTCATGAACCACAACAGTAACACAGGAAAAGCAACTCTTTGTAACTCACCATCTTAATGCAATAACACGAGCCAATCCATCCATGACTAAAACTTCGCCTGATTTATTGTAGCTAAAAAGCGTTATTCTGAAGTGTGTTCAGTGACTGGCTGGCTGCCCCCGATGGAAGGGTGCTTTCTGACTCTCACCTCCGTGTCTTTACTCTCTGCGAGGCGCTGTGGTGCTTCACGACAGTGCCCCACGCGCCCCACGCGCCCCAGGCAGCAGCAGTGGTTGTGCCGGGGGTGAGGAAGGGGTGAGGAAGGCTAGCGTTGTAGACGACTGCGGCTCTGCGGGTGCCCGAGTGCGGTCTGTGGCCTGGCGTCCGCCCGTGCACTCTTCTTGCCAGTCTTCAGTGAGAAGGGTGAGCAAATGGGGGGGGGGGGGTAGGCGTTCAAAACTTTTACAGCAAGGGCATTGCTGCAGCCACTCAAAGAGTGATCACTGGGTTTATCTCCCTGGATAGGATGTTTTACAACAGAATGGGTTAGTGACAAATTTATAAAAATAATAAACAAATAAATGCACCCTGGCTGGTGTGGCTCAGTGGATTGAGTGCTGGTTGGCAAACCAAAGGGTCACTGGTTCAATTCCTAGTCGGGGCACATGCCTGGTTTGTGGGTGACGTCCCCAGTAAAGGGCGCATGAGAGGCAACCACACATTAATGTTTCTTTCCCTCTTTTGCCGTCCCTCCCCTCTCCATATAAATAAATAAATAAATACCTAAATCATACACATACCTACGTACATACATACCTTGTCCTTCACCATAGGTAGCTTGAGAAGCACGGGTCTAAGGGTATTGTTAAAATGCAGATTCTTAGAGATTCAGATTCCGTAGATTTGAGGGGCCTTCGCATTTCTAACAAGATCCCAGGCGATGCCCTTGCTGCTGGTCAGAGCGGCACTGTAAGGAGCGCTGGGCTGTATCGGAAACAAAATGCAAGATGCTCCCCACCATTTGTCAGTGCTGACTAACAAACCTGCATGTTTTAATTCTGTGGTACCAAATGTAACACCCCCAGATATTTATAATCGGCACCTCCTGTGCTTTTAGGGGAATGTGAACGTTCCCATTTGTCCACTCAGAGGGTTCTGCTTTCCCAAACCTTCCCGTGCTACCACCTTCGGCCCTCTTACAACTGCCATACGGTGACATTCCGAGAGCTTCCTCTTCCACTGTTTGAAGATGTGCCACACGGCACGCTGGGGGGCGTGACCACAGCAGGCAATGCCTCCGGGGAAACAGACGTGGATTGTAACTGGCATCTGTGCTGACCCGAATTTTTAAGACACATTCAGAAAAGAGAGGAAAGGCTTGATCTCTGGTACTGAAAACCAACCATCCAAGCTGCTCAAGTACCTTTTCTGACTCATCTGAGTCTCTTTATTGCAGTTCCTAGAACACCTGCCAATTCGAGTTCTCTTCAAAACGAACAAAGCCCAGCACTTAGGAAGTGAACCACCTCTGAGTGCCGTGGTCATCTTCTCTCCTCCTGAGACTGTCCAGGGAGAACAGCCCAGCGGCTCCTGGGCCTCTTCAAGACCCCCTTTGGCAGCTCTGCCACACAAACGCAGGCGCTTTAGAAAGTGAGGGCAATTCGTTGCTAAGTCAATTATCACAGAGTGTGGCAAGCTTTTAGAGAGATGAAACTACCCCTTCTATTGAAGGAAAATAATGAATTCTCAAATGGGACCCCTCGAATCATCCATTTGCTCAGCTACAGTGGACTCCTATTGGCCAATTATCCGGTTTGATCCATATTGTTGGAATAAGTGCCTTAGATTCTGGGAAAGGCTGCCCAATTCAGTGAGCTGCTTAGATGCGCGAGAGAGGGGCCAGGTTCCTAAAAGGAGGAAAATGTGGACAAGAGTCTGAGAGAGTGAAACCAAATCGCTAGATCGATTTGAAGAAAGTTCTGAACGACTAAGCTTTAAATTCTGAGTATATACCAATTACTGTAGTTTCTTCACTTTGAATTAGGTGCTACTGAATAACTCTGTTTGGGTCTCTGTGCCTCAGTTTTCTCGTCTGCAAAATGGGGATAATAATATCATGCACCTCATAAAGTTTGGGTAAGGATTAAATGAATTAATAATGTCAAGACTTGAAAACAGTCCCTGGTATATAGTAAGTGCTACATAAAATTTCCAAGAATCTCGCAGTTACAAAGAGTCTTAGCGATTTAGTGTTCCCCTACCCCACCCCATCTTACATCCCCTCCTGGTAACTTGCATCCGTTAGCCTAAATATGAATACCACCCATGCTGGAGTACCCTGGAAATAGCATAGATCAACTCTGTCCAAGGGAAATATGAGTCACATATGTAACATTAAATTTTTTTTAAAGTGAAAAAGGTGAAACTACTTTTAATATTTAAAAATTTAAGCCAATCTATCCAAAATATTACCATTTTAACCTTTCATTAATATAAAATTTATTAATGAGATATTTCATATTCTTTTTTTTATAAATCTTCAAAACATTTATTTTAAATTACAGCACATTTCAGTAATGCTAAATTTTCACTGGAAATATTTGATAAGTATTTTAGAGCTCATAAAATTTTCAATTGACAAAGTAGATTCTTGCTACCCAAGTGTTATAAACACACTTAAAACTTCTTCAATAAATAAGCTGAGTTTTCCAATAACTAAATTCAGTATCATTTTTAAAGTTTAAATTAAATAAAATTGTAACGTTAATGGCTACTTTTAACCGAGAGCACCCCCAACCTGACTCCACCTCAGGCAGCCCCTGCCATTCTTTCACAGCTCAAAGTCTCTTCGTCTTGTCCATCCCACACGGGCCTCCCGAAAGCCTCTAGCTTTTGATGCTAGCTCAGCCCCTTCGAATTAATAAAACTACTTTTTTTAATATGACATCATCCTTTAAAATTTGTATACAGTTAAGTTCTCCTGAGCCTTCTGTAAAGAGGCAAAACCCGTCTGATTCCTTTAGTTCTTCAAACAAGAAGGTTTCAGTTTCTTACTACGTCCTGGTCATTCTGTGTTCACTCTCTTGGCAAAATTTGCAATTCATATTTATCTGTTTTCTTGAGCTCTCTTATAGACTACAAATTCTGTAGGACAACATCATATCTGTTTTATGCACCAGTGTTTGCCGAGCACCCAGTACAAACCCTAGCAATTAGAAAACCCTCAATAAATACTTGTCAAATAAGTGAATACGCACGGTAAAGAAGGAACTCACTTTTGAACATGTTGGGTTTTTGTCTATACGTTAAGTGTCTACAGGACAGCAGGCGGGTGCTGGGGGTGTGGTGTTGGTGGCAAGCGCTAGAGCTTGAAGAAAACTCTCATGTCTGTGAGAGACACCTCAGGGAACGCACCGGCCAAATGCACCGACGCTGTTCCTGGCCAGAAGTATGCCTCTGAGTCTCTATCGCTATCCCTTTCCCAGTGACCCAAAGGGATAGCCTAGACCAAAATCTGAAGTTTCCCTTAAAACCTAAAATCACTCATAATTAGCTGGACCCCTGCTTTTATTTTCCGACCCTCCTTAGGTCTTCAGAATTAAGTAGGACACTGACCTCTGATTATCATGCCCCAAGTCAAAATGTGTGAGCGAATTTTTAAAAATATTGATTTTTTCTTGCTCTTCTTATATTTTTCTTTCCTCTTTTCCAAGTAACTAGCCAGACCTTTGTATTTATTTCCCTGCTTTAGAGGAGCTTGTGATCCATAAAAGCAGAAGTTGCCTTTATATAATTTGATTCTTAGGCTTATTATTCCAGAAGCATAGGATTCTTGAAAAAAATCATCCTGGGTACTGGGAGGGAGGGAGATTTTGACAGTTGCTAAGGAAGAAGAGATATTTTCCCCAGGTGGGAAAGGGGTTGGGATTGGTACGCGACTCATACCCAGCTCTCCCAGTATTGCCCAGGGGCGCAGGGCCCCAGAAGGGAACGCTGTGGGGCCCTGGGGTGGCTGGGCTCCAACCACCAGGCTGGAGCAGCAGCAATGACAGAGACGAAGCCCCAGCAAGAACCTGCAGAACTGTCTGCCTTCAGCGAGTCGCATAGCTGGGAACACACATTTCAGGGGCTATCCAATGTCCCGAAGTGAGAGGGCCTTCCGACTGCTGTGTGAGCTTTCGGACTTGTGCTATGGCCCTAGAGAAAGAGATGAAAGAGAATTCCATCCTCATGTACTCCTTTGTAAGGGTTAGCGTTGGATTTCCTTGCTGCCTAGGAGATGCAGAGACGCGGGAGTGAAACAACAAGGAAGTACTCCATTTATGAAGCACTCGAGATTATGCAGTAAGATTTGCAAGGTCAGAGGAGAGAAGAGAGGAATCAGAGGAAGAAATAAAACCATAACAAAGAGAGAAGAAATGGAAAGAATGGAGGCAAAAGAAGGCAAAATATGGCCAGAGTTCAGATAGAAGACCACCTGCCAGAGGTCTAGATAATATATATTCTACCCTGTCCCTTGACAAGTAAATATTCACAACTTTGTTTAAAGCTATGGTTTTTATATGACTGAAAGGCCACAGACTCTCAAAGAGGACTGGATTCAGTTATATTGTGCATGTCTGGGTATGTTCTTGAAGGGCTAGTAACGTTTGATAAGTAATAAAATGACTCAATTCACAAATATATTCCATAACATTCGCTTTTCTTGCCTTTGTTTCAGCAAAACACTAATCATGCTATAATCAACTCTTCCACTTATTTTAGTCTATTGACAGTAATGCTAAAATAGACATTTTTTCTTGAAATATTATAGTTATCAGGTAATATTTCATTGTTAATTTCTATACGGAGAACATTTATTCTACTAAAACAGTAGCAACTGAAGTTATTAATAAAATTCCTTTATATATCATACTCAGATGTTGCATTTGGGTTGCATGTAATAGATTAATAGATTATTGTCATTACAAAAACATTACGAAGTATTTTAATTTCGACATAGAAGTTGTCATGATTTCCACTGCCCTTTACTGCAGTGTGTAGAGCCATAGGATGATGTAAAGAAAAACACTTCTCACACTAATGTATATCTAGACCCACATCCATGCAGTTTAGCAGTAATTGGGATCATTTCAGAAAATGTTCCAAGATTCCATGAGCTAGTGCTCTGAGAACTGTGTTAATTTGTAAATACCGCTGGAACTACAAAGAGAAATAAGAAAGCGGATGCTCAGTACTACTGGGAAGTGGTATTTGATTACAAGAGGCTCTGTCACATTCATACGATCAGAGAAAAATGATTTGACAAGGTAATTAGTCTTTCCTCTTACCTAAGCACTTCTGCTGCTCAAATCTTTCCATGAACACCAAGGTAGTGCTCGTCCCTGAGGTAGGCAGCAGCGTGACAGCACGTAAGTGGTATGGCAATTGAAGTCACTTTTTCTTTTTTAAGGACAAAGGGCAAGGATAGAGAAGGATTTCCTGGGGGCCTGGAGGTGAAAGATTAGTTACACTGTCCCAGCACCGAATGCTGGATCCCATGTGACACAGTTTCCCGTGTACTTTTAATTTATTTATGTCTCTTTGTGAAAAGTAGAGCTCTTTAAAGTGTTAGGCCACAGAAGGACCCCTTTTGTCTGGTTGAAGTTCCATACTGAGGAGAAAGGAGAATGAAGAGAGGGAAAGAGACAAAAGAACATAAAGAAACAATAGATGATAAATAATCTCAAGCTACTTTCCACACTCCCCAGAAATTAAAGCTTCTGCCCTAATAGGCTCAGTCAAAAATACCACTAAGCTCTAGAGCACCCAAGGAAAAACCTTCAGCTCAGCTGTATTAAAGAACTTCTATAAACAAATATATGTAAATATGTAAGTGTATTTTCTATAACTTATAGAATTACATTTTATGAATTTAAATATATAAATAGGTAAATCTATATCCTCTTCTTGTTTTTCTATAGCAAACGGGACTTTTTCCTTCTTCTGTTTCCTTCTGCTTTGCCCTTCTTAGACGTGAGTTCGGGGACGTAGTGTCTCAGACGCGAGCTCGGGGACGTAGTGTCTCAGACGCGAGCTCGGGGACGTAGTGTCTCAGACGCGAGCTCGGGGACGTAGTGTCTCAGACGCGAGCTCGGGGACGTAGTGTGGGATGCTGGAGACAATAAACATCGTACTTGGCATTACTGGTCCTCAGATTGAGGACTTCAGGGAACAGTAAGATTTTGGGGGTGGGAATTTAGAACTCCATAAGAAACTAACCATGTGCTAAAGGGGAAGGGCAAATTAGGCCATTGAAAATAAGCATCAACCATCTGTGATTTCCATCAGTTCATGGAAAAGACTTTTCTAATATACATACACGCAGTCGTAGAGAACATAAACTCTCCAGCCGTCGCCAGCAGTCAGCAGGATGGTGGCCATGAAAGCTGGAATCTGCTACAGGAGCGCGTACAGCTCACCTGCGCAGTCAACCAGCCCTGAAAATGGATGGCGCTGGCGCGGCGGGCCCATACCCGGCGTTCGCTCGCAGTCAGAACATAAACTTAGACTAAAGATCATTCCTTTAAATTGACTAGTTTTTAAAAACTTATGTATATCTTTATTTATTCACTTGTTTGTTGTGAAATTCTGCTCAAAGCATCACCAGGAACATGATATTGTCCTCCAACCAACCTTGGGGATCCTGCACCTGAGTGTGTCCAACCAAGGTGAGCCCATGAAGCTCTCCCAAGACCTCTGCTGAAAGACGCCACAGGGCCGTGCTACTGAAGCACCCATCTTTTGTGAACAGGTTGCTGAGGGATTCATTGCCAAACCGATAGAAGTATAGAAATCGTTGGATATCTTCATTGCATTGGCTTCAAAACATCCCGATAATGGTGGGCCCGAAATGTCAAGTCACCAAGATGGTTTTTGGCTTATTTAAACATTAAGCATAAGAAAACCAGGAGTAAGTGTATCCGTCTAAATTGAACCAGGGACTAGGGAGGGAAGGAGAGAGCAACAGATGTCGTTGTGAGAAATGTGACCAGGTGAACAGCACAAACACTTGCACTCTGAGAGCCCACATGACAGCTGGATGACAACAATCCCAGAGGAGTGAATAAGGACTTTTTGCTCACCCTGATAAGTGAGAGGGTCACAGTGTTGACAAATGGCTCATAATCCCCTCTGTAATGCAGACCTGGTGCCAAACAACAATATGTAACCTCTCAACAGAATTGCCAGAGTGGCTGGCCACTGAGCTGCAGCTGCTCCTCTGCAGAAGGGCAAAGATGTTAGTCACACCCCAGGCTACAAGGCAAAGGCTCACTGGTCTCCTAGGGTAATTCGGCTCTTGGTGTGAGCCATGGTATGCTCTCCTCAAAAGAGGAAAAAATGAAGCAGCTCATCACGGGCTGTCAAGCTCAGACTGGGTAGATTAAACACACCACTTACTGGGTAGACTTTGGGCCCATCACTTCACTTCCCTGAACTTCCATTTCTGTGCATTTACTCTGGGCCAATGCCACTTACATAACTGTGTTACTGAGGGAATCAAATAAACGGTTGTTAATGCAGTAACCTACTCAGCAAATACTATTATCTCTTCTCTAATGATAATATTTTCCTACCTGAATATGAGCATCCCGTAACCCTTCCAGATTTTCTATAGGCCCGTCATCTCATAAAATGACGACCACCATCAAAAAGAGGAGGAGAAAGAGAATGCCTGTCATCTTAGAGGATGGGTTGTCACCAACTACAGTAGCTATGGGAGCCCTGATGCTCTGTGACACTCCAGCCAGACCTGAATCCTAAACCACGCATGAGGATTACTGCTACAGAAAACGTCCCGACTTCTCAAGGAGCACATTCAGAGAATAGCTGTTTGCCGGGACCCTTTCTTCCCCTGACACTCCTTGCCTGCTCACGACAGCTGAGCGGTCCTGTCACACACACACTAGCTGCCTTCACACATGTGCAAAAATCACAACGGAAGCTCCGCCTCTACGGCATGAACCAGATTCCTGCTATTTATAAGCAGCAGCCCAACAGGCAGGCTTCATTCTGTAACTTGCATTTCTCAGCAAGCTGCACCAGAATAGAGATGTGTTCATACTTTCCAGTCACCCAGATTGCCACTTCAAAAAGAGAGTGATAGACAAATATGGTGCAACCCGTTTATAACATTTTCCCATGTTTAACTTCCAAATTTGAGAGTCTTAAGCACAGTTGCCAAAAGCAATTTTTTTCTAAATGCATTTTTTTTTTCTTGGTCTCTTAGTAAATGCTAACTGATTTTCCCCCCTACTGTTTCTTCTTAGGGGCCAAGAGTTTTTCACTCCCGTCTGCAATACCCGGTCTGGGCTATCACCCAAATGGCTTTCACACTTAAAGTGAGAAAGAATTAAGTGCTCCTACAGTTGAAAAATGGTTCTGTCTGCCTCAGAGCCATAAAGCTCTCTTTACTGAACTATTGCTTTGAGGCTCCGAAGTTCAGTGCCCCAATGCGCCTGCAATGGTGCCAAGAAGGTAAGTAGAGAATGAAGATAATTCCTTCATTTCTCTGTCTGGAGCTCAGGCAGGTGCATTCACCTGGTTTTTACCTACAACTGTTTCTGGGGGAAGGAGTTTTCACATCGGTTCTCTGGTTCTCCTACAAATGAGTTTAGCACGACTTCAGAAGTCTCATCTTTGCATCATTTCCACACAGTAACAGTCTAAGCTGGTTGCTGACCACATTTTCTTAAGTTAGATGTCACCTGTGCTTCTAATATGTACAAACAGAAGCCCACCAGGCAGGCTTGATTCTCTAACTGGCATTTTTATCATGTTATCATCTCACATGGTACCAAATATATCTTGATGACAGGGGAAAAAGCAGTTAAACCAATCTCCACCTGTGATTATTCTCCTCGGAGGGCTAAACAAATCTCTTTATATCTCAAAAGGATATGTTATTCTGTAATCTGTGTGTCTTTTACAAAGCAAGCTTGCCAGGGGGAAGGAATATTTAAATCAATTTGCCTTAAACATCTTTACCTATTTCACAAAGCATTATTTATCGTCAATCCCCTGTAATGGTAACCTTATAAATTCCGGTTTTGTTCAAGGCCAACCTTAGAGCGATGGGTGGTGGCCTAGCAAGACTTTCAGGAGTTTGTCAGTTCTTTGTTGCCTGTGTTTTCTTTTTTTAAAAAAAACAAACCTGTAAATGTTCAAATCATCATTTCCTTCAAGTGTTTACCATTCTATAACTTCTTAGCAAGTCTATTGATATTTTTCAATAGCAATTTAAAAAATTCAATGAGGATCAGTGAGGCCACAACACAGTAACAAAAGTAGAGATAAGATCTATATTTGAGAAAGGGATAGCTCTGACAATCATAGAGTACTCAGCTTAGCTTTTATACCTCGAAAATGCTAGAACAAATCATCAAAAAGTCAATTTGCAAACATCCGTACGATCACAGAACATAGGTAATAATCAGCATTGCTTTGTGAAGAGCAGTCTTGTCAGAACCATCTAATTTCCTTCTAAAATAGACTGACAGGCCTGGTGGATCAGAGGGATGAACTAGATGTAATGGAGCTTGAATTTTACAAAGCTCTTGACTCCGTCTTCCAGGATACGCTCATCGACAGATGACTCCAGGAGAAATTTGTTGTAAGGGTTTACTAAAAAGCACAGCTTTCTGTGTCTCAGCATTACATTGGTGGGTGGGAATTTGGGTAGAAGATATTGGGTGTGATATCTGGCCCAGAAATGTGTAGCTCCTGGATGGTTTAATGGGCTCATTTGTCCCAAACACCGTCCTAGAACGTGCTCAATCAACACTCATTCAATGAAAGAATGATAGGTAAGAGAGCTATTGCTTGGTGAATTATCAGGGCTCTAACATGAATGGGTGGGCAGAGACCAACACATTAGAGAAGAAGAGTATGTGACCCTCCCTGGGAGGGGCCAGCTCCCCAAGGGCACCTGGGACAGTATCAGGTAAAGGATTTACATAGCTTGGGATAGATTTAGTTACAGATTATTTTGATGGAGTTTATAAGTATGCAGAAATAAAGGTATAATATTTACTTGGGGTAAAATAAAACCACATGTACTCAGACTTTATAAAATGCAAAAAGAGTGGTTTATAAAATACCAGGTAAGAGCAAGACATGCCTTAGCCTTAAGCCATCTTGGGGTGAAAATTTTGAGGAAGAGGAAATGATATACAAAAGGCAAAAGATTTGTGCATTCTGAAGAGAAACCAGAGTATGGGGAAGTGATATATATAAGGAGCTAGCAGACAGGAGTCAGGCTTTGAAGACTGGCTTGGCCACTTGGTAGCTGCACCTAAGTTATTTAACCTTTCTCAGCCTCCCACGTTCCTATATGTAAAATGGGCCTTTGAAATCTTACAGAGTTGAAATCAGAACTGAGATTCCATTACATCATATATGTTCATATATGCAATGCATTTAGGTATGTAGGTACCTCCCCAGAGTTAGGCATACTGTAGGCATGTGATAGACATGCGTTCCTCCCTTCTATTCACACGCAGGGAAGTCCACCTCCAGAAGGGAACTTACAGGAGATTCAGCAACACACCCACAAACGTCCTGTCTTCTGCCATCAATCTGAAGTCACCAGTGACTGTCTGATGTTTGCCCCATGGCTTTCATCCCCCACCCCCAGTTTCTATATTTTAGACACCATACTTCATCTAGTGTTTGGTTTATAACACGGGCAAAAAATTTGGGGGTGGATATTTCTGGAGTTGTCTGTGCAATTATTACACCCCTTTCCCACCATGGCTACAGGGCTATGACAGAAACTGACATGTTTTCTCATATCCTCACCATCTCGGCAATAACCACTCCATCTGAACTGGTACTCGAGTCAGTATTGGCCAGCCATCACCATCACAATTGACTGTTCCATGGTGGAGCTTGGGATCCAGACTGGGCCTTCAGAGTCTTTCCAGAGAATTGTTTTTGCACTAGAACTCAGAGAGTTTGAGGTCAGCTTCTCCTTTGTTAATAAGGTCCATTGGACCAATGGAGATGCTTCCTACCATGAGGAAAAGCCAGTCTGTCCTAAAAATCAAAGACTACCCAGAGAGTAGCAGATAATAGCGATGGGACAAGACCTAGCACATTCAAACCCTGGTTCCAATGCTCCTGAGACTCCGCTGCATCCATGTCTTTCTATAACTTGGTTCTTCAAACCGTTGGATTCCTCTAGTCAGTAAATTCGGGTTTTGCTTATGCTTTTCCAGGTTGGGTTTCTGTCATTTGTAACTATTTTTTAAAAAACGCTGCAATTAAAATTTTTTTTTTTAAAAAGCTTGATTATGTCCTCAGATATTTACTTAGAGTAAATCATGGAAATTGTATTTTTGAGTCAAAGCTTATATGCATTATTAAGGTGATCAAAGCACATTTTCAAAAACACCTTCAGAAAAGTTTACTTTCAACTCATCTGCAGTATATGAGATGTCTGTTACCAAGCACTCCCTATTGGGTTAAAATAATTATTTCTGCCTGACAGGTGACAATGGTATCTTTAATTTTCACTTATTCAATTATGTATTCTACCAATAGTCATTCACTTCTTGTCTTTGCTGAACAGTCTGTTTGTGTCTTTTACCCAGTTCTCCATTGGTACATTTGCTAATTGATTTGTGAAAGCTATTTATATATAAAAATATTAAAACTTCTCTCATCATATATGTTGCAAATATTTCATGCCATTTTGTTATTTGCACGGTTGCTTGCGCTCTTCTCCATACGAGTGAATTATGTCGTAAGTAAAGACCTAAGGTCCCCTTTCCTTCTTCTTCTTTTTTTAATGGTACTATAATTGCTCTTCCTGGGAATTCTCTAATGTAATAATACCCACCAATTCTTAGAGATCATTAAGTTATTTGAGCATAAAGAGAATATAATCACTGCTTGACATTTTAACTACTTAAAACTTCTAGATTCCACTTAATGTTCCACCTCTCCAGGAAAAAACAGTGCAGCATTTTTGCATGAAGGACACACTCAAGTCCTGTCGGCAGGCTCTGTCCAGTCTCGACATCTATCTTAACAACTTCTTTTTCTTCTTTCTAGCAAGTCAATCTCCCTGGTTTCTCTCTTCTCCACTATAACTAAAGAAAGTCTTCCTTGTATAGTTTACTCCTTAGATGTTAAAAAATGCATATGAACAATAAAAATCCCACGAGATATTAAGGACTATTAAGCTTACCAAGAAAAATAAATAGATATGGCTATACATGAACAAAAAGCCATTACTGGTTTAATAATAATTTGGAGGGAGATCAGAAATAAAAGGTGACACAAAGAGAACTGAATAATGGACCTGAATTTATGTAGAAGAAAAAACATCAACATATTTACTGCTGCATAGCAAATTACTTCAAAAGTTAGTGGTTTAAAGCAGCAAAAAATGAATTATCTCGCAGTTGCTGTGGGTCAGAAGTCCAGGAACAGCTTAGCCCGGTGGTTATGGCTCAGGGTGTTTCATGGATCTACAGACAAGGCGTGACTGGGCCTGGAGGAGCTGCTTCCAAACCTGCTCACGTGGGGGCTGGCAAAGGCCTGAGATGCGCCTCACATGGGCCTCTCTCCCTTGGGGGCTCACAACAGGGCAGCTGGCAGAGTGAGTGATCCAAGACGGGGAGAGGGAGTAAAAGAGAAGCCACAGTGCCTTTCCTAAGCTACTCTAGCCTCATATAGCATCACTTCAGCATATTCTATCATTTACACAGATCAGTTATGGTACAGCAGGGGAGGGAGACTTCACACAGGTGTGAATACCAGGAGGCGGGATCATCGGCAGCCATTTCAGAGGCTGGTGACTAAAGCCTGTGTCCAACTTGTTTTAGCTTGATTTCCTCATAGTTTTGCCCATCTTAATTCTGAGGATTCTGTCCATGCCTCTCTTCCCTTCATACTGCACACTGCCCTTACACCACCTCCTCCATCTCTGTGGGCTCTGTCGTAATGTGAAAACTGAGGTATTTCCTCAGCCTAAATATTGTTCCCTTGGTTCCAATGAGTATTTTCACTTTGCTGCAAAACCTCTTCATGTGTATGTCCAATAGTAAATGCCACTCCCCACTGCTCACATCAAACCACCTCCTCCTCTTGTCTCAGAGGGTGACACCACTCTCCACCCAGCTGCCCAAGCCGGGGACCTGGGTCCAACAGTTGACTTCTGCCCACGCCCCTCGCATGGTACAGGCTACTCCTTTGGTTGGCCCTGCTCCACCTCCTTCCACTTCACCGCTAACTGAACATACCAATACTGCCTGCATGGAGGTGGGGGTGGGGTCTTAGCTGGCCCATTTGGGTTTTCTCTCGAGACTTTTGATTTCTGAGTGAGTACATCTGAGATAGGAAATGATTAATACCAACAAATTTTATAGCAGCACTCTAGAAAAAATGGTACCTTGGGCTTTTGAAGACTCTGAAGAGACAAGCTCTCTGTTTCTTGAATCTCCAGACTGCTTGTTCAGCTGCTTCTTTGATTCTGTAACATATCCTCATGGCCTTCCAAGAGATTCCACACCCACCAACTTTTTTGCACAAGTTCTTTGAGGTCTCCATGCTCTCTGTCACCTCTGGGCATTGGTACTACTTTCCTCTGTGTAGAATTTCATCCCATAAACATAAACGCCTTATCTGAGCAATCCCTACACTTTCTTCAAGTTTCAGGTTAGATGTCACTTCTTCCAAAAGCCTGTCCTGACCCTGCCAGAAGTCACCTCTAACCCTACAATATGGGTTAAGGTGCCTTCCATGTGGTCCCATAGTGTTCTAAACTCCCCTTACATGCTAGCCATCCAACTAGGTTTTAATCACTTCATTGCTTACATGAAGTCCTATTCCATCCCAAACTCTGGGAGGTCAAGGACCATCTCTGTCCTGTGGATTTCTGTGTCCCGTGTATAGCTCATTGCCTTAAGATGAAAGGTCTTAGAAAACATTGCAATAAAAGCTGAATTTTCCTTTTAGAAAGTTTCCTCCATCTTCATTAAGTTTCCTTCATCAGATTATTGGTTAAATAGTCCAGAGAGCAAATGCACACTAAAAATGTTGCTTTATCTGACAGCACGAGGGGAGTTGGGTGGATCGGGAAAGAGCTAACATTTCTTACCGCCTCATGTGCCAGCCACTGGCATCGTACCCGATCGTTACCTCCAGACGGAGTGAGGTGAGCAAGGCACCAGCGCTCAATTCTGGACATAGTGATATGTCCCTGGACTGTTTAAGATTTCAGGAAAGATTTTTCAGGAATCACAGATGAACAGGATTGTAGATTTGCAACATCCCTAAAATATGATCCTTAAAACACTTAAAACACTCATAGCTGCTCAATTCTCCTCCAGAGACCCAATTACGCACTTGTCTAGGTGGCTATGCATCCCTGCACTGGCTCTGGCAGCCCCGCCTTTTCACAGGAAAGCAATTCAGAGTGACTAAACTGGTCCAAATTATAGGATGAGATTTTAATTAAAATTCTACAGTCATCCCTCTGAATACCCTAAGAGTTCCTTTCTTGGAAGTGGAGAGAATTGACCTTTTTAATACAGGTGTCTCTTATCAAGCACTTAGTACATAATCAAACTGTCCCTGACCCAGAGAAATAGATGAAATGCCTTTGTGGACCCAGAATATGGGTCCCAGGATTTCGAGCAGCCTGTGTCCTTTGCCTCTCGGCCCAATCTGTCCTGTGAGCAGGGCCCCCTCTCACCTCAGTGCAGTTTTAACATGAGCGAAAACAATTCTCTTTTAACCACCTTGGTTGGGCCTCTACGAGCTCACGAATCAAAACACACACCAGTAATCAAAGAAAATCTTCCCATGTGAACCATCTTTCAAACAAGATTCTTGTTCATGCTACAACAAAGTGCTTTTCAAAAAAAGAAGAGGAAGTGGAAGAGCAGCAGTCCAAAATAAAACACACCATTTTATCAAAAGAGTAATACAAAGTAAAAAAAAATTAAAATTAAAAATTTAACCACATTTAAAGTTTGGGAAAGAAAAAAAAAAACACTTCCGATCAGAAATTGAAAGATATTTTTGGTGCCACATTTTCTGTTGATGTTTTCATTACCAGTGAAATATATTGCTTTTAACAATGCCTCTTGTCTAAAGATCAGACTTTTAGTCACATAAAAAATAGCATCGCCAAGAAACAAACTTTCCAGAGCCAAGGACACTAGAGGAAAGCCAAGGCTCTAATGTTTGTTTGTTTGTTTGTTTAAGAGAAAGTATAGAATTTTGCTTGGGCATGATGAAAGAGTGATTTTCAGTTACTGATTAAAAGAAGAGAGCAGAGAGCCGATGGTAGTACAGGGGAGCGAGGCAGGGCGAGCACAGAGCCTATGGTAGATAGGGGAGCGAGGCAGAGAAATACGAAAGAGGGAACCAAAGGAACACTCTGGGCAACTGTGTTCCAGCCGCTGACGTGCTGACAGTGGTGGCAGGTGCAGGACACGGGCTCTAGTATTCAATTTACTGGACCTCTGTGGATCCAGCTTATCACCTGTAAAATGGATATAACACAGGTACAGATCCACGAATCCCTTATTTGTAATTCCAAGATGAAAATTTCTACAAATACTAGAAATTTTTTCATGATGCATTTGGGGCAAAAGTGATCTGAACTGCATTACAGATGTTTATAGTCATCACTTACTGATTTAGTATGAACATTCATGTTTTGCCCCAAATATATTAATGTGCTTGATTATGGAGTGCTGTTGAGTAGGATATAATAAGAAACCATACAATACTTAGGTAGAAGTTTAACCAAGGAAGTGAAAAATCTCGACGCCAAACATTGTGTGACAGTGATGAAAGAAACGAAGACGACATTAACAAATGGAGAGGCACCCATGTTCGTGGGTAATACTGCTAAAGGTCCGTCCGTGCCACTCAAAGCCATCTATAGATTCAATGCAACCCCTCTCAAAGTTGCAACGCCTTTTTTGACATAGCAAAAACAATGATAAAATTCATATGAAACCACAACAGAACCCTGAATAGGCAAAGCAATCTTGAGAAAAAAACAAAGCTGGAGGTGTCATACCTCCTCATTTCAAACTAGTAATCAAAACAGTATGGTACTGACATAAAAACAGACACAGAGCAATGAAACAGAATCAAGAGCCAAGAAATAAGTATACTTATACAGTCAACTAATATTTGACGAGGGACCTAAGAATACACAATGGGACAGGGACAGGCTTTTTCATAAACAACATTAGAAAAACTGGATATTTACACGCAAAAGAATGAAACTCAATTCCTGTCTTACACCACGCACAAAAATGAACTCAAAATGGATTAAAGACTTAAATGTAAGACTGGAAACCATAAAATTCCTACAAGAAAACAGGAGAAAAGTTCTTGATATTGGTCTTGGCAATGACTTTGGGATGAGACAGAAAAGCACACAACAAAAGAAAAAATAAACAGGTGGGACTGTGTCAAACTAAAAAGCTGTCTGCACAACAAAAGAAACAACAACATGAAGAGCCAACATATGGAACGGGAGGAAAGTTTCCCAAACCATGTAACCGATAAGGGGTTAATATCCAAAATATACAAGAAACTTAATAGCAAATAAAGAATCTAATTTAAAAATGGGCAGAGGACCTAAGTAGATATTTTCCCAAAGAACACATACAGATGGACTACAGGTAAATGAGAAGCGTTCAACCTCACTAATCACTAGGAAAATGCAAGTGAAAACCACGAGCTACCACCTCACACCTGTTAGAATGGCTGTCATCCAAAAGACAAGAGGTAAGTGTTGGAAGGTTGTGGAGAAAAGGGAACCCTTGTGCACTGTTGGTGGGAATGTAAGTTGGCGCAGCCACTGTGGAAACAGTATGGAGGGTCCTCCAAGATTTAGAAATGAAACTGCTGTTACGATCTGGCAATCCCACTTTGGGGTATATGTACCCAAAGGGGATGAAATCGCGATCCTAGAGATATCTGCACTCTCGTGTTCATTGCAGCACTTACAACAGCCAAGCAATTGAAACGATGTGTCCCATACACACACACACACACACACACATATACAACGTGGAATATTGTTCAGCCAGGTGAAGGAAAGAAATCCGGCAATTCGTGACAACACACGGGTAGAACTCAGGGGCACTGTACTAAGTGAAATAAACCAGATGAAGACAGACAAATACCACCTATCGGTGATCTCTATACTACCTATATGAGGTCCCTGTCAGTGATCTCACTTCAATGTGTAATTTTTAAAAAGCCGAATTCGTGGGAACTGTGTGGAATAGTGTTGTCGGGGTCTGGAGTGAGGTGGTGGTGGGGGGAGGGGGAAAATGGAAAGATACCAGCCAAGGGCACAAACCTCCAGCTACAACATGAGTAAGTCCTGAGGAATCTTATATACAGCATGGCGACTACAGGTAACAACACTACATTATATACTTGAAAATTGCCGTGCGAGTAAAACTTAACTGTTGTCACCACACACACAACACAAATTATAATTATGTGAGGTGATGGATGGATGAACTAACCTTACTGTGGCAACTGTTTCACAATATATACATATGTCAAATCATCACCTTGGGTACCTTCAACCTACACAATACTATGTCACATCTCAATTAAATGGGGGGGGGGTGAGATTGAGCAACACCAACTTGCCTTATCTTACTCATCCCTGCAGGTCTGCAGTCAGGTTATAAGTTTACATGAGTTCTACAAACCTAATGGCATGTAATAGGAAAAAGGCATCCTAACACTGTTCTCTGTAACTCATGCAAAAGCAAATCTTTGGCGAGAAAAAGACAGTCAAATACAAAATTCCACGAGGTGGAAATGGTGTCTTCCAAAAGTCGGAAGGAGCTGAACTCAAGTCTGTTTGGTACTTCTGGTTCAAAAGGCACCCACGGCAGGTCTGCAAAGTCCAGACCAACCACCCAGTGTGAGAGCAAGTCCACCCCCCTCAGAGACTGATACTAAACCCGTCGCTTTTAGTCAGTTTGTCTGTTTTCAGTTTAGTTGGCCACTGAAAATCTCGTTAGGGGCACTTGGTGCCTGGTTTTTAACACCATCTTTCAGGACCCAGTGGCTGTGGACCAAGGCCACTGGCCTGAGAGTCATCTTCACACCTGCCTGGCACCCAGCAGGCTGTTCTTGTCCACACTAAAATTTCTCTGACACCTAAAGACGTGCCTGCAGTGGGGCTGACCGCCCGCCATTGTGGAAAGCCATTTTCCCAGCTCAGTCATAAAACCTAACATCCTATTTCACTGACACTAATTACTTGGAGAAAAAATGAAAGGGAATATGAAAATCCAAGACATTTAAGAACAAAGTTTAACATGATTTCTTGAGTGAATCCAGAAACAGTCTTGTTTTTCTCATTCATCAGGGAACTAACAGGCTTTGGGGATGGTGCTTTGTTCTCAGCTGCACCAGGCTTCTCTGCCTTGGACGCACGATGCCAAAACCTGAGCTAACAGACATTGAAAAGTACAAATAGTATCTAAGCTAAACTCTTTTGGGGCAATTATGCATTCATTGTATTTAAGTTCTTTCACTAATGAGTTGTCATCCTGTAAGGGAAACTGCTCTGCTTGGTGCCTATAGGTTTGGGGGTCTCACTCCATCCCTCCTGAGGGCTCCTCCGTCTCTTCCTGTCCCTGCCAGGCTGACCCTGGGAGAAGGATGGGCACATGATGACCTGTCCATTTTCTTTGCTGGAGCCCATGATCACAAGGCCAGCAGCGTACTATCTTTGACTTAGTTCCCACCACCTACTCATTCTACTTCCCCACTCCTGGGATGAACAAAAAATCTGTAGCTCAAGTCTTACTTTCTGCCACACGACACAAGATATGGCTGGGATACCACCTACAGTAGTTTCTTTTCTACTGTAGAGGCTATGCAGGTATCTAGTCAAGACTGGACAATGGCCAACTGCTACCTAGGGATGGGGAGAAAAAGCTGGGCCACTAAAAACCATCTGGGCATTGGTTTGGACTCCGCCTTAACAGTCTACAAATTTACTGCCTAAATTCTCAAAACCCAAATACTTCAAAAGTACCTTCTAGTGGGTGTGTTTGTTTTGCTGGGCCCAAGTCAAATAAAGCATGACATTTATGTGAGTTTAACTCTTCTTCCAAAATAACATTAAACTTGTTAGTTCTGGATGGTCTCATGAAGCCACAGGAGGCCCAGGAGCTGGGTAGCTATAGAAATGAACAGCCAAGCGTGTCGAAGGATGAAGTTTTTTTCCTTTTTGTACTGACATCTTTGCAATTTTTTAATTGCTTACTTAATGCTGTGCAAGGAATTCCTACAATTTTCCTTAAGCAACTGTCAAAAATCTCAGCTGAGATTTTTGTTGGACCATCTTATTTGCGCTACACAAATGTCAGTGCAAGAATGTCCAGAATAAGGATGCAAGTAGCGGCCGAGTTCACAGCTGAGGGCAGGCATCCCTGATGACCTCGCTGTTCAGCCTCCTGTGTGCAGCCTCCTGACTCTTTTCCTCCTGAAGGAAAAAGATTGACTCTTAGCCTTCTGACGTCAATCTCCCCTACGCGGGGCAGCAGCACCCCAGGATTCCAAGGCTATGGACATGCTTTGAAACTGCGTTTCCATCCCGTGACTGTGGAATTCGAACTCCTTGTAGGTGTTACAGCACGCACCGTCCCCGCATGAGGTTGATCTTTTTCAGCTCACTGGCCAAGAAGCCAACTGTCAAGTAGTGGCCCCAAAGTGACATGTATCTGTAGAAACTTGAAGACCTTGGAGTGTGTTTCTCTACATCTGACCTGCCAATCTTAGGAAGGTCTTGATGGCTTCTTTAATCTGGATTTTTTTTCTCTTTCTTGGTAGTTCTATGTAAGTCAATGTTCCAGTCCTACACCACTATGTTCTTTCGCTGGAATTAAATTTCCTGTGGTTCAAAGTGACTCCTATCTTTGTCGTTCTTGAGACTCTGCAAGGCCATATTTGGAGTAAAAATGGTGGCAAACCAAGTTATAGTTACATCAACATTAATATTTCTGTGCAGATCAATCCTGGCCTGAGATTAATATCAAAGATACAACAATCTAATCTGATAAAACCTCTGCAATGAAACAGATGCCTATGTATTACTGGGTTGACCAAAACGTCTGTTTAGAATTGTCTCTAAAGTAAGACACATTTTTCATTTTCACCAATAACTTTGATTTGGGTATTTTGTCAGCTGTCTCCCGCATGGTATAATGTCGACTGTTCCCAATTAATGTCTCAATTTGATAGCTATCAGCTTCAAGTGGTCTGACTGTGGAGCATTGTCCAGTGAGAAATCTCCAGTGTAAAACTTTGCAAACTATTTTTGATACATTCAATCAGTCACAGCACCTTCTCTATACACTGCACGAATCTTTGTGTTTCGGTTGTGTTTTTAGATTTCCTGAAATAATAAAGCATAATATGCCAAAAATGTTGCATATTTTCTTCCATCTTCAATATTAAAATGGTGCTACAGAAAGTTTCACCAGTTTTTATAAGTTTCTTTTTTTAATGCACGCTGATATGACAGCTATCACAATACAATCGAACAAAACTGTTTCGAATGAAGTTAAAGACAACTAAGTGCTACCAGAGCCATCTTATGGAAAAAACAAACATTTTGGGTAACCCAGTATTTTTGAAAGGTAGGTCTATTTATGCATCCATCTCAATTTGTATTCCAGCACAATGTTTTGGGTCAGAGAAAACCGAAGGCGACCACACAGGTTTGACCTATCGGGCACCAAAAGGAAATTTTAACTCTCTAGAGGCAGCATGAATACAGTATGCAAATGTTACACCATTTGTGCCAGAACGATTTTTCTTTTACTCCAAATCTCTATCATTTTCTAATAAGGTTTAAGGAGGATACACTGCAATGGAGCTAAGCATACTTTTAAAATGCCATCACCTGAAGCAGCAGCTCTCACAGGACTCACATGTGCAGTGCTGCTTCCAACCCTGTGTGCTGATGAACACAACTCTTAGCATGTCAAGTCCACACCCCGTAGAGCTGCGTGCGGAGAGCACTCCAGACCCCCAAGCCTTCTACCCAGTGGGACCTTACAATGTCAGGTGTTTGAGTTCCAGGAACTCAGAATTCCTTAGGCTGAATTTTCACACCCAAACCTAGCAGTCCAAGAAGCCTGTGCATTCAAAGACTCCAGTGCACCATGGTGAAAATGTTTCCCAAACCCAAATGGCCGGAAATGGTATGTGTGGGCTAACTCTAAAGCAGCATTGATCCCACAGAACTTACCTCGACAATGGAATGTTTTATAAACTCGTGTCGTCCAATACGGCAGCCAATATCCACGTGGGGCTACTGAACACCTGAAATGCAGTTAATTAGTGGGACTGAAAAACAGAATTTTTCAGTTTAGCAAACTGGAACAGGCACAGATGGCCAGTGGTAACGACACTGAACAGCACAGTTCTAAAGCAGCACGGCTTTGAGTAACGTGACAACTTTTTGGTGGACAGTATCTCCATGCACTAGAGAGGCACTCGTTAAATACGTGCAGCAACCCGCCATTGATCACCTCTCCCCCTCTACCTCTTCTCAAGTGAGACAGAAAATAAAAACAGCAACAATAAGAGACCCACATTGGTTTAAAACTAATCTCCTTGAATAAAACGAATAATTTTTAATAGTCCAAGATAAAAATAAACTAATGCCAGCAAAACAAAGAACTGGAAATAAGCATACTAGAAGTTATTTATGTTTAATGCTTAAAAGTCTGAATGCACAAACAATCTACCATTATAGAAGTACTGGTGGTCAATACAATGCATTAAAACTATGTACAATGCACAGTTTAGTATCAAAATCTTTCTACACTGTAGAGTTTTACGAAACTGTTAATGACATCAAACACTAAGCACTTAAGACACCATGTTTTTTTCTGCTACCACATTAGGAACGTCAATGGACAGTCCATTTCAACTTGTAGCATCCATCCATTTCTAGTATGAAATTAAGTAATTTTCTACTTATACAATAAAGTTTATCTACACGGTTCTCTTGATTTTGATCCATAGCAGCAAAGGCACTGTACATCAGCAGATCCACAGACTTAAAAGATTTTTAAAGCATTCAAACAAAAAATAATAATAAAAAAAGGAGTCACATATCATAGTTTAACAGCAACAACAACAACATAAAAGATAACACAATGTTTCTGGCACAATGGCACAGCCTGTGTCCATTTCAGGGACATCCAACTAAGACATGGAAAGAACCAGAGGTAAGGAAAGCAAGTCCTCATCCCAGGGGAGAGTCCATTCTTCCTGGTTTCCAGAGGGAGGTCCTTGCAAATCCTTCTCTGCCGTCTTTGTTTTGTAGAGGACTTGACTTGCACAGCGGGAAGAATCTGTGCAGTTCCCAAAGAACATGCCAAAAAATAGCCCATAATCTCCCCTAATGACAAACTGCCCAAAGATAAACATCTCCCTTTGCAAAGAAATGTGGCAGAAATATCCAGAGGGATTAAGTTCTCTCTTTGAGACCCAATTTAACCTGATCATCTGTCTATAATACAATAAAAAAGAATTAAAAACATATTTCAAAGACACTTGTCAACAAGTCAAAAAAGGAAGAAAAAAATGAGAAAGTCCAATTACTTTTATCGAATATAATCTAAAGCTATAGATATACTGGTTAAAGTTCTCCAAATAGACTCAAATGAATATGACGTGGCCTGTCATGTTCTAATTGTCCAAATTTCCAAAGGTCTTGAAAATAAGTAGAAAATAAAAACAAAATAAATCTAACAACACGGCAACATATTGCTTCAATATGTAATTATACATTTCACATCTCTATACAGTCATTAGTCTACATTTAGTGACATTTTTAATCGATTATTTTAACCCTTCCTTCCCCCTCCTTTGCCAAAAAAAGGAGGGGAGGAGTAGCAAATACAATGCATCTTCATTATCAATGCAGGAGCAGACAGCTTTATTTAGTCAGTCATTGTTAGAAAGCCTTCTTTAAACAAAATAAATATATTACAGATATAATACATAGAGATTCCATTCGCTGTTAAGTATGGTTAATCCTTGTTCTTCCAAGTAGAGAGCTGAAGATTTGGTATCACAGGTTCTTAATGAGTTTCACAATTCAATAGCAAGGAGGAAGTGGGGGGAAAGGAAAGGGATTAAACGCCACAACTGCAAAGAGCATTGGAAATCCTTGGTTTTAGACTGGGGTGGGGGGAATGATAGAACAAAGTGCTACAAGGAGGAGTCCAGTTCGCATGAAGATTTGTCCTCAATAAATAACTTCATAAACTGTGGCCTTCTTATCCCCAGAGCCAGTGACAATGTATTTGTCATCCACAGAGATATCACAGCTAAGCACCGATGAGGATTCTTTGGACTGGGAAAGAAACATAAACAAAAAGGTTTAATACTGAAGGAGAAACCCATTAATACTGAGAGGTAGGACTGGAGGACTTAGAGCAAACAGAAGCCTAACGTGTTCCACTGACCAAACAGGAACCAAACAGGAGCCCAAGCCAGGAAAGGCAGTCTCAGAGTTTCTTAAAGCAGCTGGGCCAGGTGCCCTCCTAGGGACACTTCACCACCTTAGCCTACAGGCTCTTGCCCCAGGGACATCGGGCATCAGGCAGGCCAACAGATGAACCAAGGCCCTATTTCAAATCCTATTCTCCAGACAGTTACAAGCAGAGTGTCTAAGTATGAAAAACCTTCAGCTTCACTCACATGGACTTGGATTGAGGTAAAGCTACAAACACCAGACATGTCACTTAACTTGTCTAAGCCTCAGTTTCCTTGTGAAGGAAAACAGGTCAAGATATCTTACCTGTCTGCTTCCCTTCTACAGGGTTTTTAGATTTCAAGTGTAGTGTTCAAGTGTTCAAGTGAGGTAACACATGGGCAAGAGCATCGAAAACACTCTTTAAATACGGAAGGTAAAAATATTTCTAAAACAAATTTCATTGTGTGTAAAAATGGAACCCAAATTTGCAAGCAGGAAGGGGTTCAATAGTTAGAAAGACAAATGCACCACACTTTGAGTTCTGCCCACTTGTTCAATTGTACTACTAGAAAGGGGTCAAATGGTAACTTTGAACTGAACTGTGCTAACGAACAGAAATACCCACGGGATTTCAACTAGGACTTTGAACACTGAAAAAATAAATGCTGCACGTGCAGCCGCTAACCCGCTACCAGTGTTTCTCAAACTTTCTGGTCACAATCTGAATAAATACATTTTACTTTGCAACTCAGTATAGACACAAGACATAACACTTACACTTGCTACAGTAGATGCACTCTAATTTTTTTTTTTTAAGTACTAGGTGGAACCAACTAAAAGGCTGTGACCCACAATACAAAAAAACAGCAAAAACCAAAAAAACTCCACTGTATCATATTATTATAAACTTCACGATAGCAAGAATCAGTTATTTTTATTCTACTGATTGTACTGCTCAGTGTTTTCACTCAATCTATGTATTTTTGGATTCGATTATAACCTACTCTTACAAAGACTTAATATCACTCGGTCAAGGAAACTGCAAATCTATTATGTTATTCTGAAAAAGGAACACCACCTAAAAATTAACATCCTAATGTTAAAAGAGAAGTCATTTTTAACTTGCCTATGAAGTTCTCACATACCAGCCAGAGAGTGAGGAGAAAGACTGTGCGGGTCGTGTCTGAAGTTCAGTTCTCCTACAAGTAACCGCACAAACTACACAGCACCACTAAGTCAGTGAGAAGAGTAAAAGTTTGTAACATTAATCAAGATTACTGAACTTTTCCATAACATTCTTCTTTGGAAAAAAATCAAAGAACAGCAATAGTAATAAAAGTATTCAGGAGAATGCTCAAATTTTAAACATAGCAGTTTTTTTCTCTGCGCAATGTGAATTCTACTAGCTCCTACCTCCTAGGACACTTGAGTGCACTACTAACCTGCCAGAGTGCAAGGAAACAGTTTGGCTAAACACCTGTCACGCAGTGGGCTCACAGTACGTGGAGGCAAAACGAGTTAAGTGTTACCTGGAATATACTGGCTCCATACGGTGTTCTCCAGGCATTCAGAAGGTTGTCCTTTCCAGTGCTTACAAACCATTTGCCTAGAGGAAGAGGGTTTCGAGACAAGCAGTGTTTGTGATACTTTCTCAGACACCCGAGAGATGCGCTTTACAGAGCTTCAAGCTATTCATAGAAAATTCATCTGATTTATGCAACAAACAGGGGAGTTTTTTTTTCCACTGTAAAAATAAAACCTACTCTCCTAGATTTAATGAGTCATTTATACTATGACAAGGACAAAGTGGATTAATGCCAGAAAATTACATGGCATTAGGGAACTGGGCACGTGTAAGAAAGTAGTATAATTTTGAAGAGGGACATATTAAAATAAAGAACAGGACTTAAAATGAATCAGCTGAGGGCGGAAGGAGTGATTCTGGCTCAGAGAAAATGGACCCCCAGAGGGCCTGCTTACCACAATGGGCAAACTTGAGGGACAGCACACAGCTCTCGTGAAGGTGTAGCTGGTACTTGTCTGGCTTGGTGACGTGCAGCACCTCCACGTTGCTGTTCTCCATCCCCACCGCTAGCCATTCTCCGGTTGGGCAGTAGCCCAGAGAAAAGATCTAGAATTACAACAGGTGATAGTGACAATGGCTACAGAGGACAAACTTCTTTACCTGGGAAGAACTGTTTCTTCTGGGGTTACTACTTAAATTGTAAAGGAAATCAAGATAATTTCAATTGTACAGGGGAAGAAAATCAAAGCCAAACGGGTGATCCCAAAGTAATGAGACATATCTCCACAATATAATTTTAAATTATGTAAAATTCAAATATACACACACACAGTAATGGACTTTGAAATGAAAACTTGCTAAAAGCTTATGAAAGATATCTTAATCCTTTAATAAAATACATACTATTGCATTTTGATAGAAAACAATGGAATTTTCATCTATCTAATCTAGAGTCAGAAGTGACTTTGTCTCATGGTAAAGAAACTACCCCTTCTTAAGTCTGGCTTGTATGTCACAAAACCGCTTGTATGTCTGACACGCAACGGGCACTACACGGCACCTGTGAGGTAAAGTCGTGCTGCTGCAGCTGCCGCCCTTCTCGCAGGTCCCAGGATCGGACCGTGTTGTCCAAGCCGCCCGTCCAGAGCTTGGTGCCATCATTAGAAATGTCAATACAGCTGGCCCCGTCTGTGTGGCCCTGGAATTGCCTGGGAATGTCAAAATGGAGGGGAAATCCTTGAGAAGTTAGTCTTCAGGTGAACTCACGTTAGAATTCCTGCAATTTTGTTGCAGACCCTACTGGTAGATTTCATTTGTTTTCTAATTATTCGAAGTAATAAAAAAGCATCCGTGTAAAAGAGATTCAAGTTAAATTGAGATGCTGCATTTCCTGTACTTTTTTGTTTGTCTTTAAACGCTTAGGAAGTATATGCGCAGGGGTCGGGCGCAGGGAGCAGCAGGACCCCCTCTGCCAGTGGGCAACAGTGCGTCTGCAGGTGGCTGCACGAGACCAGGAGGCCAGGCGCTCAAGCAAGGCACATGGTAAGAAACTCAGGGTGACTCAGCTCTCACAGGAGCCGGTAAGCTGTCAAAAGCACTGAGGGGAAGAAGGGATTAGAAACAGTTCCTCTTAAGAGCCTTACCCAAAGGGAACAAAGTGATGACTATTTTGTTTTTAGAATCATATTACAGAGCTTAGTCCTGCCTAATATCTTCCAGACAGACAGCAGAGGCCTCTTCTCCCTGCATACGCCCCCGCCTTGTAGCTAGGCTTGATTGCAACCTTCTCACACCCGTTGGCGGATCACACCTCTTGCTTCCTGCTCTCCCTAGGGCTGACGTGTGGAGACCTGTTTCAGGGCCTCACATATCAACACTCTCCTGCACACTCTCATTTCTAAACAGACATCTTAGTTATGTCTCTTCATCCCTAAAGGTGGGACTACAGATAACCCAGACCTTTTCAGGGTGAATAGCATCAAATACATGCATGGGCCCATGGCAGGTGCTCAATAACCATTTGTTGAAGAAACGAACAGGTCAGATACACATGGCACTGAGAACAGCACCATGCACTGTGAATCTTCTCAGTGAGGGGCTATTGGCAATGCTGGTTTGCTAGCAAGCACAGATGGCAAATTACAGGTGTTTAACGAGCTCATGAGGTCATGGGAACCTTATGTACGGTAATTATGTAAAAGTGACATTTTTTTTAAACCTGAATTGATACTGCTTAGTATAATGTCAAAAAGAAAAAAAAAAAAAAAAAAGGAAAAGAAGAAAGCAAACCTCCTCATTTGATAAAGTTCAAATAATGCAGCAAACAAGATTTTATACTGATCATTTGTTTTCAGCATCTTAAAATGGGCCTATTCTTAACACTTTTCAGTAAGGCAACTCTATTTCATTTTTCAGACAGACAGACACGCGTACAGATCTCGGGCACAATGTGGTACAACCAGCTCCTGCTCACGGTCTGGGGAGGAGTCCCACTGACTCACCTCACCAGCGTCTGGTTGTGCAGGTCCCACACGGCGATGTTGCCGTCACTGCAGCAGGAGAAGCAGACCTTGGAGTCGGGGCTGATGGCCAGGGCGTAGCAGGCGGGGGCCGAGGACGTCAGCTCTGCCTTGATGCGTGGGGTTGGAGCGGCCAGGTCCCAAATGGACAGAGTGCTGGCTTCCCCTCCTACAATTAGGGTGCGACCATCAGGCAGCAATCGGCACGAACGGATGTAGTTATCCCTGTTCTGTAGAGACAAAACCATCAAGAGATTACTCATGAGGAAAGGAAAACAGCATTAACATGAGAGCAGAAATTCATAAAAGTATTGTGTTCCCTCCTGGTTTTAATGAGCCATTTCTACTTACGACAATGATAAAGTAGATTAATGCTAGAAAATTACATGAAATTAGGGAAGTACTTAAACTTGATCTACAAAATTTAGTACCGAGATGTTTAATCTTAATTAGCATATAAATGCAAAAATACAGACCCACTCCCACCACCACCACCAAATCAATCAGCTGCCTGGGTCATTTGCACACACAGGCGCATGCGCACAGGGGCGCAGCAGCCCTCACAGTCCTGCAGAAGCCACGCCTGGGGGCTTGGTACACTCTACCTGGCTGGGGGGAGGTCCTGCTCCTGCTGCCCGAACTGTCAGGGGCTAAACACACCTAACAGTCTCCTCCTTTCATCTGGCTAAAGGCACCATGGGTTTGACTGATTATGTAGCATTAGTTGGAGGCAAGACATGATTAAAAAGTGTTAAATAACAGAAAAGAAAATTTCCTCCAGTTCATGAGGCCATGGGAATTTTGTATGTTAATTATGTTAAATTTACCTAGCGCTGTGCTGTAGCAAAAATCCTACTGCTGGTCTAAGGAAGAAAATCAAACTAAAATTTCCTAAAAAACCTCAAGGACAAATAAATACTCATGAAACAGCTAAGGGTTTGTCACATGAAGTCCGAAGTTACTCCTGTCTCACAATGTGACAGGTCACGGCACTTAGCTGTACTCTCACAGAAACCACATGGGTTCCTACTGTCCCTACATCCCTTTACAAGATAGGAAAACAAGTGCTGTGCCTGTTCCCAGGCACTGGGATGGCTGAACGACAGCTGTCCTGGTGCAGTGTCATATGAAAAACTGGACAGAACTGGACATTAATTCTGCCTTAAGGAACTGAAAGATGACATACCTCCTTAGCGGCGCTCTCAATCTCTCCGTGAAAGACCACAAACACTGAAAACAAAACCCACTTGGGATAGATACTGTGTGTTGCTTATACATCCTGGTCTCTAGCATCCCATCCTATTTTCTGAATGAAGGCCTAAGCCCTGTCCGCTCATGTTCACTCACCAGACAGTCGAGCTGAGAGACAGGGCTCTTATTGCCGGGGTGGCTGATGTCCCAGACCTTGACGCAGCCCTTCCCACCCGTGTACACGTGTCTCGTGGGGTTGCTGATGGTCACCGCGCACACCACCTCCCCGTGGTTCAGGGTGTTGATCTGGCGAGCGTGTCGGGGGATGCCTGGCCCAATAAGGGCGTCGGGGGGGAAAGGGACCGGCTGCATCTGCCCATCGGCCGTTACGTGGAAGGAGTACGCTCTAAGGCAGTAGAGAGGAGAAAAAATAGGAAGGAGGAAATGTAAACAATGTTACCTGATCAGTGTAATAAGATGAAGCATAGAATATTTTCAATGGGACTTACGATTTGCAAACAAGTCAAGCTTACATAGTACGGTGGGAAGAACATAATTTCAGAGTCACAGAGCTAGAGCTATAATCAAACCTCGGGCCAACTCCTCACTAGCCACTCTGTGTTATTATCAGTAATTACTTAGCCTCTCTAAATCTTTAAAATCTTTAAAATGGAGAGAATGCTACTCACACTTCACAGAGAATAAAGTAAGACAGCCAATGCCCAATGCAGTACTTATCCCTTCAGGGCACTGTCATCTACTTTGGATGATTCAGAAGCCTGTGATGAGATTTTTGCCTATAGATCATTTCATACCAATCAAGACTTACTAATTTGAGATCAATAAGCTAAAATTACGAAGATTTAAGGAGTCTCCAGGCCTAAATGGTGAAATGGCAGATGTGCCACAAAAAGGAATAAAAAAGAAATAAACTCTTATCAGACTTGATAATAACAAATTCTAATAATTCTATATGGAATTAGAATCTGAAAAAGTATTCTGTGTGACTGCCCCAAAGCCCCACTGTGAACACCTATCAGCAGCTCCATCCCCAGTGAAGCATTTGGTTCTAATTGCAACTTAAGTTAGAGCAGCTCCCTCAACAGACATCTCTAGTCTTAGGGCACCGAAGTCAGGGAGGGGACGACACAGGGGGCTGTTCTGATGCATCTGGAGGCAGGAGACATCCATGGTGGGTGGGCAGGAGCTGGGCCTGTCTTGGGGGTATCATGGGCAATCGCCCATTTGAAATGATGTTATTCTGCTTTGGGGTGGAGCTTTGGAATGTGCTCTGTTCATGGAAGAAATGTACCGAGGACATACCAAATGAAAGCTTTTGTGGGTACACAAAAAACAGCAACTTGGAGCAAACTACAGAGTTTTGGAATTGAATCAAAGGTTATGGGTCCTTAATGCAAAAATCTACAGGCCAGTCACATTCATCAAAACTCAGCTCGTCACTGAGGGGCCCCATGAAGGACAAAACACGCGCATGGCTACAGGAGATGTAGGTGCCAGAGAGGGGAGGGCTTTCTCCTCCTCTGTTGACTGCAGAGCAAGACTCAGAACTGGGCTGTAGAGGAAAGGCAGTATGTTAGCCTTGCTAAGGGGAAGAAGGGTGGGAGGTAGGAAGACAACAGATGATTTGATTTCTTTGGTGAAATCCACAGAACCTGGAGAGACAGGGATGTGTGACCTGACACAAGAGGTACCGAGGAGGACTCTAATGCTTGGGACCCAGGTGACTAGGTAGACAGTAGTACATGGAAGGGTTTGGTTTTCCTCCCCTTTTGAAGGCCTAGGGGAACCCAAACAACTCGACCAGAGGTTGAGCACTGTGATGCAGGAGAGAAGTGAGGGTAGAAAGATCAAGTTCTGGACATCCAAAGAAGTGACAGTTGAAGCTAAGGAGCAGAATGATCCTGGAGTGGAGTATGTGTGAGTGGAACAGACGCAGAATCTAAAGCATGCTTACTTTTAAGGAATCCCCAGCAAGAGCAACAGAGGAAGTAGGTAATCAGGGGAAGAAGATAAACGGGAAAGGGGGAGGACATGGCTAATTACATGACAACTTACTAAGAGACTCACTCCCTCAACCTGTGTTTCCTGGCTCCCCGAGTGTGCCGGCACCCATGCTGACAGGACTGGGGGAGCAACAGAAAGAAAAAACCCACATGCCCCATTCTCCTGAAGTTACAGCCTGGGGGGGAGGAGGGCAGCCAGCGGGTGGAAGGGCAAATTCATCAGTGAGGGGGTCACATAAATAAATACAAAAACGTCAGGCTGTTAGTGCTGTGAACAGTGCCTGTGCCATGGCTCTCCGGGAATCCAACAGACTGAGGAGGATGGGCAAGGATGCCATTAGGAGCAAAGGTATGGCAAATGGAAAAGTAGAGTGAGATACAGTGCTTATCATTTAGTCAGAAAACGTTTATTAAATGACTAATATGAGCCAAGTTCTATCGGGTGCTGGGGAATCAAGGTAAGACAGATAAAGTTCCCATCCTCCAGAGCCTACCTCCTAGATGGGAAAATAGACCTCACATAAGCAGGTAAATAACGTCAGTGGTGGTTTAATGCCATCTCTCTTACACACGTGCACACACACTTTCATCTTCAGATATAAAGACTGAAGATGCCCAGAGAGGCCTGGAGTGGTGTATGAGCTGAGACTTGAAGGACGGACAGAGGCCTTGCACATGCCAAAGGGGACGGAGTGCACCAGGAAGAGGAACAGCAAATACCAAGTCCTGGAAGCAGAACCAAGGGGGAAGGCCAGGCTCAGTGCAGAGTGACAAGGTGAAGAGAGGCAGGGGCAATGTTAACAAGGGCTCTGCTAGGTTGTGATGAGACCTGCAAGTATTATCCTGAGTAGAATGGAAAGTCACTGAAGACTTCTGGGCAGGGCAGTGTCATATTTAGTTAGTGTTTCAAAGGATAATTCTGGTTGCTGGGTGATGAATGGATTGTAGGTGGCAGAATAAAGGAAGGAAAACTAGTGGGAGTGGGGGCTAGTGCAGTAATATAGGGGAGAAGCAGGTGGCTAGGGATTGGGAGGCAGAGAGAAAGCTGGGAATAAATTCACAATTCGAGAAAATTACTCTGGCTGTGTGAAAGCAGAGGGGACCATGTTGGATGGGACATTTGAATTTCGAACAGTGAGGGGTGATGACAAGGTGTTCTTTGTGAGTCTGTGAATAGGTAAGGGAACTTGAGAAGGGCAGAAGGTCACTAGAGGTGATATGGCGCAGTTACTGGGGGACTGACCTTGTGAACGCCAGTCACCCAGGTTGGTGGTGCACTCTTCTGGGAGGAAAACCCCAAGCCAGGCCAGGTCCTTAATAAAGAGCGGGAATGCCCCCAACAGTACGGAAAAGCAGTCCAATGGCACAAGCCTGAAAGGCATAGGATTTTCATAAACAGGTAGAAGAGTTTGGTTTTAGAAGAGAGTGGAGAAGCAGGGAGGAGTTTTGTGGGGGGAGAGACGATGATGACGACGACAACACAGCCTTTATCACCCCACCATGGCCCTGAGGACTGCAGGTGTGAAACCAACATTGAAAGAGCACCCCTTAAGAGGGCTGCAGTGGAGGAGTCCCCTCTGGAGACAGCCAGGTGTCAGCTCAGGCAAGGAGGGGAAGGTGGTGATGCTTGTGGAGAAAGGCTGAGATTCTGATGGATTATGACTGAGAAAAAGGCTAATTGATTTAGCAATTAAGAGGTCAGGAAGAGTAAATCTTAAGGGAGGCGAAAGAAAGGTTATTCCCAGTTTAGATGGTGTTGTACATTCTTAATGATAATTTACTTGAAAAGACACCTCCCTTCTCTCCTCTCTAGAATCACTACATGGTTTTTAAAGAGCCTTGAGAGTTTAAATAGTTAAGAAACCAGACACACAATTTCTTTTGAGGTTTTTAATAGGAGAATTCTTCAGTTCAACCACGACCACTTGGTGAACACCTACTATGTTCCTGGAGCTCCCTTCCTAAGAATTTCAAGAGCCTGCTTGCATTTGGGTTATAATGTGGCATATGAGCTGAGTACATACTGGAAAAGATAGAGCTCTAGTACATACTGTTTATCAGATTTCAACAAACTCTTTGATGTACACATACAGTAAGTACTGGAATGAGTAATAAAAGCCAAACTTTCTTAAAATTAGAGTTACTCAAGCTTGAAGAAGTGTTTTTTTTTTCTATCCAATTAGCACACTTCCCGGCCACACACTCTGATTGTGTCATGCTGAGAACATGGAGTCAGGTGAGGGACTGGCCTTGCCCACAAACAGCTTGCCATCTAGGAATTCTGAGAAAAGTACAGAAGTGACTATAATACTGGGTGGAAGGTGCAAAGTAGGAAGTTCTGTGGTGGTTCAACAAAGAAAGCTAAGGGCTTATGTTTCGTGAGAGACATGGTACTAGAGATGGATTTTACTGAATGGAAGGATTTCACTGGGAGGAAGGAAGATGGAAAAACGATTCCAGGGATGGGAAGTAGGGAGGAAGGGGAATAGCAGAGAACAAGGGCTTAAAAATGAGGTCAAATTTTCTGGGTAATTTCTGGATTGGTTTTAATCTAGGAATTCATTTATTCAACAATGACTCCATAGTAAGTGGCTGCAAGGGCTGGCCGAAGCACAATCTGATAAAATACATCACATATTTGTATACATATGAATAGATATCAATATAATGACATAAAAGGGAAGTGTTAGAATGCCAGCCTGAGAACATCACAAACGGAATTTAATGAAAGACACTTAAAAATTTCAAATAAACTTGGAGGGAACTTCAGAGGGGATCAACCAATTTAGGGTGAACTGAACATGGACAAAACCCTAGTAGGAGAAGTTCAAAGGTGACTGGATAGATCATTTAGCAGAGACCCTTTGCCCTGGTATTAATTCCAGGGACTGAGATTGTGAGTAAAGCCTTTAGAGAGTTACAGGGGGAGAGAAATCACTGCTGGAATGACACTAATAATGACGGATGACAGATGTTCATGAAGTTCTACAAAGCCCTCCTCCTCTTTAACTCTTGCCTCTTCTCCCTACACCTCCAACCCTTGTCCCGCCTCCCTACCCTGCCCCATTTTATTGCTGAATTCTCTTTACTCTGTATTTCTCTCAGCTTACTCATATTGCACTGATGTTATAATAAATTCAACTGATAAGGATTTAGTGGTTAGGTGCTATATATACATTTTGGGAGGGCAGGGAAAAGGGGTGGGATACTGCTGGGGCAAAGCCATTCATAGAATAAATTTGGTAACAAGAAGTACAATGGTAGGAGGAAGAAGATATAATTATCTCAATGATCTCGATGAGATGTAATGAGGGTCCTGAGCTAGAAAGGAGAAGAAGGGTAACATACTAGAAGTAACAGATATAGGATTCTGTAGGACTGAACTTAGTTTGGACTTTCTGACAGAACTGTACTTCAAATAATCAAGGAATCTGCAAATCATTCTTTTTCAAACATGCACATCACAGTTACTGTATTTAGATCATCACTTTTTGATGAGAACCCAGCTTAAAGAAGGTCCTTCTCTTCCCACAGTCCACCTCCTTCACCTTCCCTAAGAGGCCCAATTCTGTAACGTTACACTCACCTTTTCATACTATGTAACACCTTCTCCAGGTTTCCAATGTCCCAATACTGAACTAGACCTTAAATGCACAATTATAGGTCTGGCGATCATACTTTATAAAGTATGATAGAAAAGTAGGTTCTGTAAGTAGTGTGTGCACCCACTAGTAGTTAAGCCAGTCAGCAAGTAATTGAGGGTTTACCGTTTGCCAAGCAGTGTTCCTATTTTGAAAAACATTGCTATAAAAACAAATAAATATAAGACCAAGGAAAGATTCCTGAATTGTGAGCAGCCTAAAACCTATAACCTGAGGTCTTGTTATGGTTGAATTCACATGCCATAGCCTATTGTACAATTAGTACCACAGTTCTAATCGAATACTTTCACACTATTTATAGAAGCCGTATTTAAGTAGAGGTAAGGAAGAGAGTCCATTTTTTGGCTTCTGTTGAAATTTAACTATGTTGTCATTCCAATTACATTCTGAGTGGACCCCTTGCTAATTTACCAGAATAGACACAAGGACCTAATGTGAATTACCAAACAAATGCTATTTTATTCATTAGTTTGAAACATGCACTAAATTATAATTTTTGATAATATCTAGCAATTCGTTTTGTAAAAGTAATTAGGACAGAGACACTCAGTTCCTTTAAGTCTTTCTGGAGACAGTAGCTTGCTGCACGTGTGTGGTGAGGGAGGCAGGTGACTTATTATGTCTTATGCTCCAGCACAAAAAAGTTTGTTTGTCTGTTTGTTGAAATATGCACAACACAATGTTTCATAGTTCTGTATCTTATAACCTGAAGAGTCATATAATCATTATAATCATTTCTTCTGCAAAGATCTATAATAAAATCATATTATCTCTATGTGCATAAATGACTGTGAATTTATGTCTTGATGCCCTTTTTATGAAGACACACCAATAACAGGAATGTGGAGTCTAACTTAATCCACTCTGCTTTAGCCGTTTCTGCCCCCTACAGTATGTTGTATTGCATCAGAGGCCGGAAAACTGATAGAGCCCTGGGGCAAAGCTGACAGAAAGTAATGCTGCAGTTGACTGAATAGCCACCTTGTACCAAACACGGTACAAGACACGGAACATATTGTTTCACTTCATCCTCACGATCTCCCTGTTGGGCAGTGACAGCCTGGTTTACAGATAAGCCAACTGAAGCTCACAAAGTTAAGAAACTGCATAAACTCATTCTCTAGTTGTCAGCTGGCAGAGTCAGAATGAAACCTGGATGGGCCTCACTCCAGAACCCATACTCTGTGGACCACACCACTCTCTTTGGGGTCCTTAGTGTCATTTGCCAATTGCATTAGTTGTGACTCTATCACTCCCAGGGACAAAAAATCCCAACCATCCTCTATCCCCATCAACCCTTCCAAAAGGAATTCAAAATTTTTATAATGCTGAGCATCAAGACTGGGGGAAGGAAGGGAGGCCCAGCTAAAGGTTCAGAAGTACCATCTGAATCAGACCAGCTATGATTCTATTGTGGTTCAACTGCCTCAAACCCTCCAAAGCAAGGATGTCATTGCTTCCGGAAATACACCTAACACAGTTTCACCTCTTGTGGCCTCTGGGCAGCAGCTGAGACAAAAAGCACCACCTCATTTGCTCTGGTGGTTATACTATAGCTGTGCGTGCAACCACTGCGTAAGGGGTGTGACTTCAGTACCTCAACACAGGACAATGACTCTTCCTGAAGGGAACACCCCATTCCCACAGCTTCACATGGAACTTCTATGGGAACTTCATTTGAGTTATTTCATTAGTCCTTTGACCTTGTTATTTAGGTCACTGCATGCAACAGACCAAACTTGCACCTCCAAACACAGCAGAGTTCTTGGTCAACAAGACCGGTCAGTCAGTGAACAACTATTTCAAGAACACACATAAGTACACAGAATTCTATGATAATTGATTATACCCTCAATTCTCAAGGAACTTTAAGTTGAATCTGCCTTGCCTCCCTTATTAGTCAGTCAAATATTTACTAGGCAACTTGACTATGGGGCCAGCATGTGTGTGATCCACCAGAAAAGTTAGGGTAGAGTCTGTATGTAAAGCAGTAAGTTACACAAGGAAGAACCAAGAGTTTGATGTAGCTGGTGGAAAGTGAAGAAAGGGTCAAGGTCAGGAATGATTAACACTGAAGGGCAGGAAACTTAGGGGAAAAAAAGAGGACACATAGGAAACAAAAAGCTGACAAGTTCCTGAGTGTATGGCTAATGAATAAATAAGCAACGGGAGGTCAGGGAAAGGAAAGATTGGCATGTATTTTCACTCATTCATCCATCCAATAGGTATAAATTGTGATAAACAACCATGATCCAGGTACCATTCTAGGCACTAGAGCTACTTCTGTAACTGCACAGAAAAGATTTCTGCTGCTCTGCTATTATGGAACTTATATTCAAGCAGGGAGAGGCACATAATGGCTGTGGACAGGTATAAAAAAGGCAAGGAACAGAAAAGAACGATGATGGGGAAAAATGGAAAGAAGGATGCTATTTTAGATAGTGTTACCAGGGCAGAAGGCTCCTAAGTGACATCTTAGCAGAGACCTGAAGTGAGAGAGGAGGCCACAGTAGACCTGAAGTATGCAGGAAGGACCAGAAACAGCAAATGCCCCAAGGTAGGCAATCCAGTAGGGAAGCCTCTGAGAAGGAGACTCAGCTGCTCCTGAGGGCCAAGTCTGGGAAGCAGAGGGCAGGTGAGAAAGCACGAGAAACTGGGGAAGCAGCATGCTATATGGCATGTATAGTGTCAGGGTGCCAATGGAAAGAGCAATGGGAATACAACACATGTGAGTAATAAGGCAGGGGGGATCTGTGGGGATGCTTTCCAAAAGAGAGGAGAAAAAAAAGCAAGCTGGGATTTTAAAGGAAAAGCCAGTGTTATTTTATAGTAAATTCTTTGTATCTGGGATGATGAAGCCAATTGAAAGGTACCCTGGGTTGAAATGAAGGATGAGGAATGAGATGTGGCAAGAGGAGAATGTACAAGAGGCTGGAACAATGATATGCGTGAGTTTTCATTCAAGACTCAAGGGGGCTATGAATACAAGGACTCCCAGCTCCCAAGACCAAGACAAGAAGCCAACTGACAACGGAGCAAGCCACCTCCTCTGGAAACACAACTGAGCACAAAACCACACTTCTTTTCAGCCTTTGAAGTTAGGTATGTCTTTTTCCAACATGCTAACGTTTTGAGCATCCCGATTTGCATGTAGGACTCTTTTTTTTTCAAGGCAACAAAAGAATTGCCTTGAAAACAGTAAGAGATGAAGAGAAAACCTGACTGATGGAAATGCCTCAGCAATTTGCAATTCCGTATTAGCAGCTCAAGATTTTAAATTGAAAACACAAAACCCCACCTCATTACCTCTTTCCTTATGTTAAGAGAAAATGGAAAATACTTTGCAAGAAAAAAAAAAAAAGAAAACAAGCCAGGGGAACTCTCCACACTGTCCAGAAGTGCTCAGAGTCTGAAGGGCCAGCCCCATGGCGGGCGGGGGCAGAGAGTACTCACGGTTTTCCTCCTGGAATGCCTGTCAGGTTTGGGGGAATGGCTGGCACGCGCATGTGATGGTGTGGATCAAATCCAACCTAAAATTTTTCATAAGCAAAACAATAAATAGAGATACCTTTACTCATTCCATCTAAAACCTGAGAGAACATATTCTTAAAAAACATATTAGAAACATATTAGATTTTAGAAACATATACAGAGGTATTTATTTATTGATGAAATGATAGGATGTATGACTTCATGGTAACATAATTGGGAGTAGAACATCCATAAAAAATATACTAATAATTATTCATGCTCATAATGGAAATGAAGCATTCATTAAGTTATTACTTACTGTACTTTTGTAGCTTTAAAATTTTTAAATTATATATAAAGTTAAAAAATACTGTCACCTTACAAAAGAAAAAGGATGTAATCGCATATAGTTTAATTTATAATATAACTATAAATAACTCAAATTACACAAACTACATTAATATTAAACCACAGACAATCCTCTGTACTCTGAAATTCAGTTTATTTTGTAAGAAGCCACAAACGTACCACTGGTGATCTCCCGTAGGCAGCGGCGGCGGCGGCGGCAGCAGCAGCCGCGCTCATCTGCGGGGAGATGTTGTGCAGCCCCGCGTAGGCAGCTCCAGGGCTGGTCAGCTCCCCATTCATCCCAGCGTGGGGCACGATCCCAAATGGAGTTGGGTATGGACAAGGAACTGCCATTGGTGTCCTTAGGCTTGAGGCTACAGACCAAAATGGAAGGAAAAAAGAGAAAAACGAAAACCACAGGAAACAATAATGAAGTTAGACATTCTTATATGCATTAAAAAAATAGGATTGATGGATCAAATAAACTTATTTTAATGTTCACAAATGTCATTCAAGCCTTCATGGTTCATTCATTCACCTTATTTTACTGAACACCTACTATGTGCCAGACACAGTAGGTGCCAGGTGCTTGGTTTGGGTTAAATAACTTTGTCAAACAGCCATGCAATGCTGGTTATTAACACTCTCAATGAAACTGCACTCTTTAATTTCTTTTAAAAACAAGCAACTTACAAATATATAGAAAAACTTTTTTCTTACTAACCCAAGGGGTCAACGCCTGGAGGTTTTCCAGGTACAGGCCTCAGTCCAGGAGTGGAATTACTGCCTGGGGTGGGTGCATCGGTTCGTGGAGTAGGGGTATTGGACTTTGAAACAGGAGTAGTAGATTTTTCATTCTAACAAGAGATGCAACAAGATACACTCGCAATGAGAACACAGCTTTAATAATGTTTAAAAACAATGATGTTTTACATTTTAAAATGTAAAGAAGAAGGAAAGGAAAAAAATGAAAAAGGTTCTTTAGCTTGGGTCTTTATTTTCATTAATTAAAAAGGGTTAAAATAAGGGTTCCCTGAAACCATAAAACCAATGTTCAAGAGAACATATACTGAAGCTGAATTAAGGGTGGAATAGACCATTTCCAGGAAACTGGTCAGGGTCAGATGGAGGCAGACAAATCACATGCTCTGACTACGCCCACCACTTGCTGGTGGCTTTGATTTGACATCGAGTGGTTTGAGTTGGGCTGCTGGTGGACTGTTAAGTCACAAGGGACTGGTTCACAGCTCCCATTAGACAAGACCCAAGCCTGAACCACCACACAGATCAGCGCAGAGGAGCTGCCACTACAAAAGGCCAAAAGGTCAAGAGAGAACAGAGAAAAATGTAAACTAGCTCTCTGTAAGCGCCCCCCAGTCTGCAGAAAATCTGACAAATTTTCTTTCCTTCGGCTGTGAATTCAGTTATTTAAATCCCAAATTGTCTTTTTTTGTTGTCAATGTTATATCACAAGCAAGTATGGTGAGGAAAAAGAAAGACACACCACACAAAAATGCAATTAACTACATAGCCACAGAAGAAGGGGTTATGGGGAGATTACCCTGACTTGCCAGTAGTTTCATTTTGAATTTGTGATTTGTGGTGTGAGTCAAGGTACATTTTTATAAATGACAGATTACTTTTTAGATAGAAAGAGAAAATTATTGCAGTCATATACAGCTTGGTAATTCAAACAAAGCCAGCAACAAAATCACATCCAAGCCCAAAACTAAATTTACCATAAACCACAAGTGACAAAACTATCTCTGTAACTCCAGTGCATACTTTTTCATCTTCACTACGATGCGTTTCACTCAATTTCCCCATCTCCCTCCTCTAGCCTCTAGCCTTGCACCAAGACTCACAAAACAAACATCCATCACTGACAAGTCAGTAAACCCATCTGTTCCAAAAATACTTTTGTTGATTAAACTTGAATGCTGAACATATACATACGTTTGGAAATAAAAGTCCTATAGAAAAATGTAAAAAAATACAAAATTAAAAAATTAGTCAAACCCAACCATCCTGAAACAGGCAACACTAAGAAAGGCGAACCACTTACAAGGCTGAGTTCTTTGGATTTGGAGGAAGGAGTACTGCTGGAGGAAGCGATTGAGGCCGGGCTGATGGGGGCATCTTTCTTGAGCAGGCGTGTCTTGTCCAGGCCATTCTCCCTCGGGGAATGTGCTGGGCTCCCTCGAGGGGAGGACGGGTCCTACAAAGGAACATCTCCGGTATTAATGCAGCATAGCACATGCACAATGCTGGTGTACTTGGGTGTGGACGTTTCTAGCTGAAAGTATTTAAAAGCTTAGATAATCTTCAGACTCACCAAACCACTGAAGAAAATATTCAGTATTGAGGTCAAAGAAAATACTACAAATTTATAGTATTTATTTAAAACAAAAATCAAAACCCTAAAAATTTGCAAGTCACTTGTCAATGAGATCTGCAAGCTAACTAACCACAAAGGTCTGCTGTGCGTTCACGGTGGCGGTAAAACACACTAGCACATCATAAAAAAGAATCGCAGTAATGAAAGTATCAGTAACGTATACAATCAGTAATACATAAATTTTCCAGGTAAATGTACAGTGGGTCCTACTAGAAATTAAGAAAACATGTGGATGCTAATTGTTAGGACACTGGTCATTGTTAGAGCTGGGTAAGAATAGGAAGTGAGCCGTAAACATACCTCATTGGAAACGTCAACCACCAAGTTGTCATCACTCTTCTCACCATCGCTGTCCTGTATCGACAATTGACAAGTATTACCTCCTCCTCCCCCAGTGGGAAAAAAAAAAAAAAAAAAAAAGAGGAGGAGGAGGAAGCCACCAGACTTACCCGAGATAAGTCCAGACTAATTGATCATGCCTTATAAAAATGAATGCATGAAAGAGTGCTAAACATTCTACAATGTACTATGTTCTTTAGGCCTCAGCTGAAAGTTGTGAGGTAGGTGATGTAATGATTCCACTTTACAGTTTAAGAAACTCAAGCTCATGTGGCTTCCTTGCTCCTCCAGAGCATGAGCAGAAAACTGGCACATCCACACTGAACCTGCCTGTACATAGGTGTCATTTGTTTTCAGTGTTTTTTAAAAACTGGGTAAGTAGCCACAATTTAAAAAATGGGAGTTTTCACATGGAAATCCTAGTTTTCAGCCTTTTCCCCAGCGAGGTCTGCAGTCTTGCTAGGCACCAGCACAGGAAGCAGAGCGGGGCCTGCTTGCCTCCATTCCAGCGCCATCCAGCTTGCTCCCTTTACTATGTGACCCAGAGGACCAGTCATTGAAGAAACTGGATGTCAGTCCAGGCCAGGGACATCCTGATGTCTTTGTAAGTCACACTCCACAGGCTTTATATATTCCTCAGCACAGCTAAACATTTTAACAGGCTTTCTATGATTTTACATCTTTCCTTAACGTTTCTAGCTGACCACAAAAAATTTAGCCACCTTGAAATATATGGTGGGAAACAAACACATCTATAGAAATAATAACAAGGAACACACAAGTCTTCCATTAGTTGCCAGATAAAGCACTCTGTTCTCCCTCACATACGAGTGTGCAATTCGGGCTAGACAATTAAGACAAAGCTAAGACTGCAATAATATTTTTTTTCCTCTTAGGATGTTGTTATCCTGTATTCTAGTTTTGGCTGATAACAGTCAAAGGGTAAAAGGGACGCTAATAAAAAGCAGGGTAAACAGGCCTCCCCAAAGCAAAGGTGAATGAACCTACATAACGAGCTGCAATTTCCTTTTCTTCAGTTTTCTGCTTTTTGCTGTCAGAGGAATAGTCTGTGGAGTTTCTGTGCTTCTCAGCACCTCGGAAACTGGCTGACGGGGATACAGAAGAGCTCTGAAAGTAGAAAAAGAAGCGGGGTTGAGAAATGGTCAGCCATTTAACAATGTGATTTTTTAAATCATTTGAGACTTTATCTCCTTTTTGTCCATTAGTGTACACTTGCAAAGCTGTTAAGGAGACAGGAGAGGAGGTGAAAGGAAGAAGAAAACAGAGGTATAGAGAGAGTAACAAGGAGAAAAAGAAAGAGAAAAGGAACAGGAAAAAAGGAAAGAACAAGACAAAAAAGCAGAGATGAGATGGGCAGCAGAGAAATAAAAAGGCAGGCAGGGAATAGTGTAAACTCAAAACACAGAATGGGGTTGGTCAAACAAAGATGTTTATATTATACTGCTGAAATAGCTTTAGAGAATTGAGAAAGAAAGCAGATACGAGAGAAAAAGGAAGGAAGAAAAGGCAGGCATCTTTCTTTGATGTTGGCTGGTTAATGGGAAGCCAGTATTTTAAGCCTCTACAGAGAAACTGAATAATTTAGAGTCCAGCTTGAGAGATAATTAGTAGTTCTTCACTGGAAAAAAAGGAGAGGTACTCTTGAGGAATTTAAGCACCCCAAAGTGATGATCGTGTATACTATGGTCGTATTTATGGAGTTTTGCTTTGCCCCCTGCACCTTAAGGGCCTGGAGATGCAGAGTGACAGAATAAAACAAAACAAAACAAGAAAACAGCTGCAAAAATGCACTTTATTCTTTTATGATTCCTGTTCCTTTTTATCTCTGGATACCCAGGAATCCCATTAGGCTCAGGGAATGGAGAAAGGTGGTCCCTACCTCTTGGGATCACAGTTGGTAGTGATCTGTATGAGCTCAAGCCACATGTGTCATCTCTGCTCTTCCAAAGAGCTCTCAACCTGAGGACCTCCACACACAGAAAACAAACACCGGTGACAAGATCTAAAGCAGAGAATAAGTCTGTCTGCCATTAAGTCAGACTGTGACCAGGTGCATTTAGATGCTATGAGAACTTCAAACTACAGATGAAGTGAAGAAAGCATTGACGAAAAGTGAGACTAACCTTAGGAACAGGTTAGTGACTCCGTTCAGGAAAGACCAAACAGACACTCTATACAAAGGTCAGCAAGGCTGAGTGTAGGGCTCAGGGTGGATTGTAAAGGCCTGAGGAGCCAAGTTCCTCAGCAGGGCCCAGGATAAACCTCCAAGTGCTAAATTAGCCCAGCCTGGGGAAGAAAAGGGCTGATCTTGGAAGGCAAAGAATTTTGGAAATAAGAAAAAAAAGTTCGAGGAAGAACAAAGAATCACCACAGAGTATCCTTGCCAGTCAGTCATCCAAATCAATTCAGAAAACTACTCAGTAAAGGTCTTTTACAAAATTAACTCCTTGTCCTTTTTTCCTTTGTAAGTCTGTTAGTAATAATTTATATTTCTAAAGACACACAAAATGTCCAAGGGCCCTTTAATTAACTGTGGGAAGCAGTGTAACAGCCAGAACTTTGAGCTCTATATTCTGTTATATTCTGTTTTACTTCCATTACACCATAATGCTATATTCTCTTGTGGCTAAACTTTCAAAGCACATTGTTGATAAAGGATAACCAGTAAACTTTTTCCACACCTGGGTCAGTATAGTGACCAAGAAATCACCCCCTAGTGGTCAGCTGTAGTGTGGCAACTCTGCCATGAACTCCAGAGGCAGGGAGGCAGGGTCAAAGTTTGGAGGAGGATAAAGATGAGAATGACCAGTGAGTACATTCCCACTGACAGAGGCTGGATATTCCTAAACCCTTCCTTCTTGTACTCGTCCCTTCAAGGTTTTATATGAATATTCTAGATGTATGCACCAAACCCTGCAACTAACCCTACTCAAGCATCCACCCTTAACCTTAGTGGCAGAAAAGGTGGCAGGCATTATTTAGTAAGGCTGAAGACTGAAACAACATTAGAAGCCAAGAAATTCCTTTCTTTACTCAATAATTTCAATTAAAAAAACCCGGACTGCTTCTTGATTTTCATATCTCTACCGCGTTCCATTCCTCGTTCCCAAGTCGTAAGACTTGGTTCAATGCTTCCGCTTTGCTTGCTTGCGCACCATGAGCCAGTGCAATCAGGCTTTCGTGATCATTACTCCACTGAAATCATGCACACAAACATCTGAGCTGCCATATTTAGTGCCGGAGCCCCATTATCTAGTTTCTGCCCTCTCCGCTCTATCCTCCACATTTCTGGGATTTGTATTTCCTAAACTGATATTCAACAAATCAATCCCTAAAAAAAAAAAAAAAAAAAAAGAATGGTTTCCCACCATCCAGATTTCTGAGTAGGGCTATTTTCTCAGGCCCTTCACTTCAGGCCCCGACCCAGGGTCCTGGCCTTGTCTCAGCACTAGGAGTTTGCTGCCGCAGCCCAGTGCTCTGTGTTTTATATTGCATCTGTAGCCTTTTTTCCTGGCTCATGAGAATGCCTGTTTCCTCAGTACCTTCCTTTTGAAATTTCAGTCTTAAGAAACAGCTCTAATATCACTTTTCTAAGCTCTTTCAGACACTATCAGGTAGAACTAATCACTCATTCCTCTGTATTCCTTAACATTTTGTTCACCCAGTGAGTAGAGCACTCACAACTCATGGCTGTTTCCAAGGCCGCTTCCCACTTCAGGATGTGCGATCCTGGGGGCAGGGGGACCCGGCACAGTGAGCAGAACTGCCCAGGAATGTTTTTAAACGTGAATGGCAAAACAACCCCTCTGTACTCCTTAACCTTAATTCAATACCCCTGTGATATGTTCCCTCCCAGAGGGCCTGTAGTTCCATGGGAAACCGTTCGCTAGAGTGAGACCTGAGCAGTGGTGCCCCTTGGAACTGGCAATGTGGAAGCTCTGCCCCTCTTCACCTTTGCTCCTTAACCTACTTCTTCATGACTTCATCCTACTAATTTGATATTTTACCAAAAAAAAAAAAGTACATGTGTATGATTACAAACTATCTGAGCTTTTTGATTCTGACACACTTTACTGAACTTCTTTCTACTCTGTCCAAAAGGAAAAACTGATATGTAAACAATGGTGAAATACGTTCTTAAAATTAATATTCAATGGTAATATTTTTAAACTGGCTGTTTGAGACTCTGTAGCAGTATTTTCTTTGTGAATTTTACTGTAGACCAGAGTTACATGTTGGCGTTTCCTGGTAGATGATAAAGTAGTTAATTATCACTAGCATATAAAGGTTAAGCTGAACAATGGGCACTGGAGCAACAAGCAATGTTTTAATAACATAATTGCTCCGGAATCAAATTGGACTTGGCGCAGGCTGTCATCACCAATCTCCCAAGTCTACCGTTCTGCCACCCAGAGACTACCCCGCCCTTTGCTGGGCGTGTGAGCGGGGGGAATTAAATAAATTCTGCTAAACATGCTTTCACACTTCCAAAGAGCTTATTTTTATTTCTTCATTGTTATTTTATTATGTCTTTAAAAGACTTTATTATTTTTTAGAGAGTCGGAAGGGAGGGGAAAAAGAAGAGAGAACTATGGATGTACGAGAGAAACAATGATGGGTTTACTCTTGTATGCCCCCAACCTGGGACCTGACCCCGTAACCCAGCCATGTGCCCCGAGCAGCAAGCAAACCAGCAACCTTTTGGTCCGTAGGATGATACCCAACCCACGGAGCCAACCAGTCAGGGCTCTTTATTGTTATTGTAAAAGCTTAGCTAGGTTAGATGTTTCCTTAGGTTACTACATATGAAACTTACTGGAGCTGCATCAGATTCTGTATAAATCTACGTATCTAGAAACATGAAACATAAACCTTCTTACAGTTTGATCATGTAAATATCCTACCAAATTTGTTATGAACAGGAACTCAGTGGCTGATCCAAAGAGGACAAAATACCTTACATGTGAATATTTAGTAAAAAGCTCTGGAAAAAAATCAGCTAAATGAACTTACAGAGAAAAGCTCTGTATTTTTAAAAAGTAAACACTTCTATGGGATTATTAAAAAGAACAAGGTAGATGTTTAATGAAAGAAAAAGAGGGGGGAAACAAACAAGAAGCCAAAGAAAAATAATAATTTATATGTCTCATTATATGGAAAATACTAATGGCTTTGGTAGTAAAAGATAAGCTTTAAAGACAGGTATTGCTAGCTTTACAAATCATGTCATCTCAAAGAGAAAAATTCTAGAGCCAAGTTTGAAATCCAACCTAGACTTTACTAAGACTGTTTGACCAAGTCAGCTGGAAAACTGTTACCTGTGGCAACATAAAGAGATGGTCTCGCCCCTTCACCTCTTCTCCTCTGCCACCTCAAGATCAAAGATGACCACGTATGAGAAAGTTCTATAGAGTATTACCCCTAAAAGAGGTAGTGTTCTTATAATTAGCTAATTTTACTAACAGACAGCACAGACTTTGCTAGCAGGCAAGAGCACCTCTCTGAGTCCGACTGCCTGGGTTTGAGTACAGTCTTCTCTTTAATAGGTCTGTAGCCTTGGGGATGCTGCTCAGTCTCAACCAGTTCGTGGTCAACAACACCCCCCACGTTCCCTCAACTGGGCTGCTTTGAAGACCGAGTGAAAGAATCCACATAGGGCTCGAGGCACAGACACGTGAGCCCCTCTGCAACAACATCTCAGCCCTGAGATGGTGTACTGCACTGTATTTACTACAGAGCTCCTGTGGATCTTCTCTTTTAAGCCTCACACAAGGACTGTTCTAGGCATTTGTGTAGCACTACCCTTCAGCACAGATAAACAAATGGTCCATAATGATAGGGTTTCAATTGGCTGCTATTAACCAAAACACATCTCCTTTGAACAATCACAGTAAGATTTTGGTTCAGTACTGCAGGCAGGACTAAATACCATCCCCACATTGGACTTTCTAATTTGGTTTCAAATGCACGCCAAGCTACTTCTGCTTTCCCTTTGCATAGGTGCAGTGCTCAGGCATCCTTCTCACAGACAAGATTCCAACCAGAGAGAGTATGCTAAAGGTCGAGTGGACAACCATGATCAAGAACCCGAAACTCATTTGCTACCATTTGTTTGCTCATCTGCCTTCAAATACTCCATCTACTTGGCACCAAAATGTAAATCCGTGTTCAAAGAGATAAAGGGGATAGTGATGGGGCAGAAGGCATCACAAAAATCTGGCTATGGTGACTGCCAAGTCCTGGTGTGCCTCCACTTTGTATCTGTTGCCCAGACCAGACTTCACCTTGCTCTCAAAACCAGCCCCCGAGGTTAGAAGATCAATTATACTGCTACTCTTCCTGTAGTGCATTCAGTACAGGAATCAGTTTGGGTCAGGAACAAGTCAGGGGGAGTTCTGTTCATGATAGTGGAGGAGGGGGGCAGGATGGAGAAGGCAGGGTCGAGAGTCCTGTACACCCTTTATTGATGCTATAACCAAAGTCCTCAATCATCATTTCCTCTACAAAAGGTCAACAACTGGAACAGGATCAAGTACTTCTTGAATTTAGAAAGTCCAGAATACTGCTTGAGTGTGATACTGCTATGTTACAGAATTACAGGCTTATGATTTTGTTATAAAAGATTTTATAATTAAAAAAGGGGCATCACTTGCACCGGACCCTGTATATGCTGCCTCCAAGAGACCTATCTCAGATCAAAAGATACACACAGACTAAAAGAAAAGGGCTGGAAAAATATATTTCATGCAAATGGAAAGGGAAAAAATGCTGGGGTAGCAGTACTTATATTAAAAAAAATAAGACTTTAAAACCAAGGCTATAGTAAGAGACACAGACTACACAATGATAAAGGGAACAATCCAACAAGAGGATATAACCCTAAGTAAACACTTAAGCACCCAACACAGGAGCACCTAAATGTGTGAAGCAAACCTTGATGGACATAAAGGGAGAGATGGACAGAAATACAGTGATAGTTGGGGATTTTAACTCCCCACTGACTTCAACCTAACAGACAGAAAATCAACAAGAAGACAGGGACCTTAAATGAATGATACACTAGATCAAATGGATTTAATTGATAGCTTTAGAGCATTTCATCCCAAAGCAGCAGAATATACATGCTTTTCAAATGCACATGGAACATTTTTTAGGATAGACCATATGTTAGGACACATAACAAGTCTCAATAAATTTAAGAAGACTGAAAGCATATCAAGCATCTTCTCTCACCACAATGCTATGAAACTAGAAATCAGTCATAGGAAGAACACTGAAAAACACACAAAGACGTGTAAGCTAAATAACATGTTATTAAACAATGAATGGGTCAACAATGAGGTCAAAGAGAAATCAAAGGACACCCTGAAACAAATGAAAATTAGGATACAACAATCCAAACTCTGTGGGACACTGGGAAAGCAATCCTAAAAGGCAAAGTCATAGCATTGCAGTACTATCACAAAAAATAAGAAAAAGCTCAAATAAACAATCTAACATCACAATTAAAGACACTTGAAAAAGAACAACAAAGCCCAAAGTGAGTAGAAGGAAGGAAATAATTAAGATCAGAGGAGAAATAAGTGAAATAGAGTCTAAAAAAATGATACAAAAGATCAATGAATCCAAGAGCTGGTTCTTTGAAAAGATAAACAAAACTGACAAACCTTTAACCAGACTCATCAAGAAAAAAAAGATAAAGGACCGAAATAAATAAAATCAGGAACAAAAGAGAAGTGACAAGTGACATCCAAAGAAATTCAAAGAAGTAACAAAATAATATGAACAACTATATGCCAACAATCGGACAATCTGGATGAAATGAATAAATCCCTAGAAACATACAATCTTCCAAAACTAAATCAGGAAGAATCAGAGAATCTGAATAGATACATGATGAAACTGAAGCAGTAATCAAAAAACTCCCAGGAAACAAAGGCCCTGGACCAAATCGCTTCACAGGTGAATCTTAAAAACATTCTGAGAAGAACTGATACCTCTCCTTCTCAAACTATTCCATAAAACTCAAGAGGAAGGTAGGCCCCCAAATTCTTTTTATGAGGCCAGCATTATCCTAATTCCAAAACCAGATAAAGACACTACAAAGAAAGAAAATTATAGGCCAATATCACTGATGAACACAGATGCTCAACAAAATATTAGCAAATCGAATCCAGGAATACATCAAAAAGATCACATACCATGAGGAAGTGGGATTCATTCCTGGGATGCAAGGTTGGTATAATATCTGCAAATCAGTTAACATAATACACCACGTAAACAAAATGAAGGATAAAAGTTATATGATAGTATCAACAGATGCAGAAAGAGCATCTGACGAAATCTAGCATGCACTAATGATAAAAACTCTCAGCAAAGTGGCAATAGAGTAAACATACCTAAATATAATAAAGGCCGTATGTGACAAACACACTGCAAGCATCATACTCAATGGGCAAAAACTACAAGCCTTCCCCTTAAGATCAGGATCAAGACACGGATGTCGGCTTTCCCCTCTCTTACTCAACATAGTACTAGAAGTCCTAGCCACAGCAATCAGACAAGAAGAAATAAAAGGCATCCAAATTGGAAAGGAAGAAGTAAAACTGTCATTATTTGCAGATGACATGATACCATACATAGATAACCCCAAAGATTCCACCAAGAAACTATTAGAACTGATAAATGAATTCAGCAAAGTAGCAAGATACAAAATTAATATCTAGAGATCAGTTGCATTTTTGCATGCCAATAATGAATTAATATAAAGGGAAATCACGAAAACAACCCCACTAACAAATGCTACAAAAATAATAAAATATGTAGGAATAAACCTAAGGATGCAAAAGACCTGTACTCAGAAAACTGTAAGACACTGAAGAAAGAAACAGAAAATATAATTAAGTGGAAGCACATACTGTGTTCATGGATAGGAAGAAATGACATCATTAAAATGTCTATACTACCCAAAGCAACCTATAGATTCAACAGAATTCCTATCAAGATTCTAAAGACGTATTTCACAGAACTAGAACAAATCTTTCAAAAATTTATATGGAACCACAAAGGGCACTGCATACCAACAGCAATCCTGAGAAAGAACAAAGAGGAATTATGCTCCCTAATATCAAACTATAGGATAAGGCCATAGTAATCAAAACAGCATGGTACTGGCATAACAACAGATACATAGATCAAAGGAACAAAACTGAGAGCCCAGAAATAAACCTGCACCTTTATAGTCAATTAATATTCAATAAAGGAAGCAAGCACATACAATGGGCTAAAGATAGTTTATTCAATAAATGGTGTGGGGAAAATTGAACAGATAACATGCAAAAAAAAATGAAACTAGACCACATTCTTACAGCACACACAAGAATAAATTCAAAATGGATCAAAGACTTAAATGTTAGACCTGAAACCATATAAGTCCTGGAAGAAAACATAGGCAGCAATATCTTGGACATTGCTCATAGAAATTTTTTATCGGATATATCTCCCCAGGCAACGGAAACAAAAGAAAAATAAACAAATGGGACTATATCAAACTAAAATGCTTTTTATCAGCAAAGGAAATCATCATCAAAATAAAAAGACATCCAACAGAATGGGAGAACATATTTACTGATACACCTGATAAGGGGTTAATATCCAGAATTTATAAAGAACTTACAAAGCTCAATATCAAAGAAACAAACAATCCAATTAAAAAGTGGGCAAAGGATCTGAATACACACTTCTTCAGAGATGACATATGGATGGCCAAGAGACATATGAAAAGACACTCAACATCACTAATCATCAGAGAAATGCAAATTAAAACCACAATGAGATATCATCTCACATCAGTCAGAACGGCTATCATCAATAAATCAACAAGCAGCAAGTGCTGACAAGGATGTGGAGAAAGGGGAACCCTTCTGCACTATTGGTGGGAATGAAGATTGGTGCAGCCACTGTGGAAGCACTATGGAGATACCACAAAAAATTAAAAATGGATCTGCTTTTTGACCCAGCAATCCCACTTCTGGGAATATATCCAAAGAAACCCAAAACACTAATTTGACAGAACATAAGCACCCTTATGTTCACTGTATTGTTATTTACAATTGCCAAGATATGGAAGCAGCCCAAGTGTCCATTAGCAGATGAGTGGGTAAAATAACTATGGGGCATTTACACAATGGAATACTACTCAGCCGTAAAAAAGAATAAAATTTTACCCTTTGTGACAGTATGGATAGACCTGGAGAATATTATGCTAAGTGAAGTAAGCCAGTCAGAGAAAGACAAATACCATATGATTTCATTGTTATGTGGAATCTAATGAATACACTGAACTAATAAGGAAATGGGGACAGACTCATATATGGAGAGTAAGACGACAGCTAGTTGGTGGAGGAGGGACTGAGCTAAAAAGGAAAAAGGACCCATGGACATGGACAACAGTGTGGTGATTGTGGGGGGAAGGGGTATAAGGGGACTAAATGGTAATGGAAAAATAAAGATTAAATTAAAAAAATTACTAGGTCAAAATTCACATGTCTTACATACTTCCTGACACATGCATATGTATGTAAATTAGCTTAAAATTAATAAAATGCTAGTGGTGAAATACCTGAATATATTAGGACTCTTAGCCAGTCACTGGTGTCAGATTACTGCTCATTACAAAAACTTTTTAAAATAGCCTACTTAATTGAGGAAGCCATTAAAAACACAATCTGTATATAATCTTCACAGAACTCACTGTTTTCAAATTAACATAAATCAAAATTCACCTTCAAAAATTACTGGGACTTTCTGAAGACCTTCTTAGACTCTCTACATAAAGTAATGAGTCTGTTTTTAATAACTGTTTCAACTCCTATAACATTTTATGAACATGTTCTTTAAAATGTTCTATTGTCTTTGTTTTTCAGCTTCTCTCCTGGTAAGAGAAACTTGGTTTAAGATAAATTTCTTTTGCAGATAATCAAAATTCTATCAAACCTGACAGGCAGTATCCACAGTGTTCATAGTAGGAGTACATGAGTCAGAGAGCCCTGGGTTCAAGACCAAGCTGTACCATTTGCTGTATGACAACAGATGAGTTAATGAATCTCTCTAAGCTTCCATTTACCCAGTGGGTAAAACAAGGATAATAGGAGTACTTCCTTGGAAGGTTGCTCCAAGGATTACAGGAGTGCACACATGTTGTGAAGCACAGCACCGAGCACCAGGAAGAGCTACTGCTAATGTGAAAACCACCACAAATCTTAGTCCACGTATGGACTCACTTAGTAAGTATTCACTGAATACCCACTAAGTACAGAAATACAAAGACAAATGAAATAAACACCTTACCCTGCAGTAAGGATCCCGACGTTAAAAATACTCAGAATACAGAAGTCCTACATATGTTTTTCCTTCATGTGGTAGAACATACAGCACTCCAGTATTCGGTCATTCACGTGTTGTTGCCATGGCCTCAGTATTATGTATTACTTGGTCAGGATAAAATGCCATAATAATTTATAAGGTATCAATAAAATTGATTTTAAATTAGAACATTATCTTAATGTCCTCCTGGGTTTTCTTGACTGTTATTTTCCTCTTCCTGGAATAAAGCTGTTGGCTCCACCCCAGAAATTTCATTAAATACAGTTACTTTAGCTGGTGAGCTGAGCTGCTGGAACATGATACTTTGACACCGAAGATAGAGGTTTAATTCTTACGTAGGCACCTTAGTTTCCTCTTGATAGCCACTGGCTACACGTGGTCCAAAATGTGGGTCATAGGAGGAAACAATTAGGGGGACTGAGAGGGGACGAGTAAGTCCCCTGACCACTGATGGAGAGGAGAGCCCAAGCACAAGCTAAATTAATCAAGTAGTATCAGTCCTGATTTTAGAGATGGCAGAGTATTAACAGTCTCCCAGAATCTGTAACAACAACAACAACAAAAAGCCAGTATACACAAATATTACACAGAAGTCACTCACATCTTTTAAACTGTTTAATCACCACAAAGCTACCACATGCTCTTTAAGCCAATGGACCTCCTCAAGGTTTGGAAGACCTTAACATTCCTAAGTACACCTGTACTCCACCAAGTACTTCTCTCATTCATACAGATTCTATACATCTTATATGCAGACACTATATAAATTATAGTCACATGTACTTGCCACCTTCTTCTGGGATTACTTTTTAACACCTATTAAATATTTCCTAAATCACTCATTCACCTATTGCCTTATCATCAGTTAGTAGGTCTCACTGACAAATACGAATGAGTACATGAGTTTGATTGCCCTAAAAACAAGGGGATGCAGGGCAGGGGGGGCTGGCAAAAAATTTCCTTACTGAATTTTCTGGGAAGGTGAATTAGCATTAGACTTATTCTTACACCGTGCTCTGTTCTTGAAATCAAAATATAAACATACTTCTTCTAACAGCTGCTTTGAAAGAAGCTGAAGTAGGGTAGCTGCTCAGAGAAAATAAGTGACTCAGCTTTAATACTTGGCAAGCTGTATCTTAAGGGACCAGAATCCTCATTTTAGTAACTATTAAATTTATTGGAAAAGGAAGTCTTTTAATGTTGCTATTTTTTTCCAGTAAACTGTGTTAATCTATCTGAAAGGCTAAACATTTTTTTCTTCCAAACAGTGTTAACTTTACAGAGCCTCATATATTCTTATGTATTATGCATGCAAATGTATTCTATAATATCGGAGGGTAATTCAGCAAGAACAGAGAAGGAAATGACAGTGTATCAATTTAAAGGTAAATTGCCTAACAGTTTTAAGATTGCTAATCCTTAAAAACTCTAGATCTTTTTTATACCACCTCAAAAGGATGAAATAGTTTTTAGTGATCATTTAGCCAATTTGGTCTTAAGACCCCTCACTGAAATATGAAAGTGAGTTGTATTCTAGAACAAAACTGACAAACAGAAATATAATGTGAGCTACGTATGTATTTTAAATTTTTCTGGTAGCCAGATTTTTAAAAAATTAAACATTTTAATCACATATTTATTTAATCCAATGTTATCTCCCAAAATACCACATCATCATGTAATCAATATATGAATTATTAAAGAGATATTTTGCATTCTTTTTTAGTACTTTGTCTTTTAAATCTGCTGTACACTTCACACTTACAACACATCTCAATTTGGACTGGCCACGTTCTTGAGCTCAACAGCTACATGTGGCTTGTGGCTACCATCTTAGATGATACAGGTCTGAAAGTTCTTGAATAGGAACCAACACATTAATAGAAGCATCTAGCGCTTTATTGAAGTACAGGCTGCTGCCTCTCTTCTCCAGTCTCAGTTGAAAGTCTCTTTCTCAGAGTGCTGGACACCCCTTCTCTCACCCCTCAGTGCAGACTTCTGCCAAGAACGCTCTTCCCCAGATTCTGAGCAACCAGCATCCTTTCACCTTGGGTCTCAGCTCAAATGCCCCCTTCTCAGAAAGGTCTTGTCAATGATGCTATCCAAGATTCCTCCTGAAAATCTCTATCATAACCCCCTTTTTTACCTCCTAGCATTTGTATCACGTAGCCATTATTTTTATTATTTGCTTGTCTCTTCTACTTGATTAGAACTTCCTCTAAGGCAAGGGCTAAGCGTGGTTTCATATGATACATGAAAATCAGATACTAGGTTCAGTGCCTTAATAATGGCTACTGAACAAACAAGTGATGACAAAACTCGATCTGCTCATGCACCAATGCTTATGTCTATGTTTTCCTCGAGCCCATATCATTTTCATTATGTTGAGATTAGAGAGTGTGCATTCCTAAAGGGCATGCACTATTGTACCGTATTTCTTTGTATTCTCAGCACTCAGGATGGATGACTGTCAGCCAGAAGAATAGTTGTGTGTGGGTGTGAGTGGTATTTGCAGGAGCATGTGTGTAGGCACACCAAAGGAGGGGGCCAGCCTTCAAAAGTGGTAATCTTGAAAGTGATAGAGGGGCAAAACAATTTTCAGAGATGCTGAAAAGATATTAAGCAGCAGCAATATAAAAAATAAAAACTGAAACAAAGATCAGAATGGTACCAGGTTGAGACGGGGGTCAATAGTGGTGCCTTTTCCCTATCTGCTCCCCCAGTCAAAAGCTCAGGCCCCTCCCACAAGGTCAGCACAGGCTTGACCTCTGGGTGGGCATGCAAGAAATAGTTCTTGTTGCCTGATTGTATCAAGGCCTCCAATTTTTCTTCTTTACTCTAAGGGAGGTAAATCTGCATAAGGGAGATAGTTTTCAACTGGTTATCCCTCTTCCTCCTCTCTCATCATGTTCTCGTTAGCTGTCTATGACCAGAGAGAAACAAATCTCACTCAAATCTGGCCCCTGAAAAGACAGGATTTAAATGAATCCTGCCTGACCAACCACCACATGAAGAGTGCAGCATCAGCAGTTTTTCTGTGGCCGCTCATTTAGAGAAGGGGGATCTCTGGGGAGCTCCTGGAAATGTCTATCCCTCAAGAAGGTATCTGGTAAAAAGAAAAAAAAAATCCCCAGTACTTCCATTTTTCTTCTGGATAGTAAGTCTGGTGACACCCCCATACAGGTGATGAAAGAGATAGCCAAATACAGGGCAGACAGATGTAATACTTGTTTTTGTTTTCAAAAAAGCTTTACAGTAGTTGATTTTTAAATCATAGCTGACTAGCTAGAGCTTTATGTGATTTTTTTGTATATAAAGAGACATAAAGCATTAATGTCAGTTTAACAAAGTGGCTTCAGTATACTGGGGAATGAAAACAAATGAGACACAGATACTTGAGATATAATTTCAAATCATTCCAAAGAAATGATTTCAAGCAGCAGCTTTCATTTGACAACTAGAGTTTGCGAGGGTTTGAACAAAATACATAAAACATTGGAAGAATAGGTTGATTCACTAAGCGTGTGCCAAGATTAGTCCAGTGTAGCCAGGAAACTACATTCCACTAACCAGGGCTGAGATGTTGAAAGGGGAGTCAGGTCAAGGTCTAATCTCCCTGCTCCCTACACATAATCATAGGTCAGAGAGCTATATTATAAGAGAGCTATAGAAAATATCGTAGAACTCTGTCTTCTTGCCATCTCAAGCAATTGTGAGTGCTGGTCTGTAGTTCCTGCTTCTCTGACCTTTCCCTCTTCCTTCTCCCACAATCCCTTAGCTCCCCACCCCCATGCCCGCAATACCTCTGTCAATACTCAGTCCTGCCAGTGGCACTCCGGGCTAAAGAGGTTGTTGACCCTTATTCTAACATGTCCTTTTAGGTTAATTACTTTTGTATACTCAGTGTACCCACTGACATTTAATCATTATAGTGCTACTCGAGTAAACAGAACTGAATGGAGCCAACTGCAATTTGGCATTGAGCTAAATGGTGCGGTAATAGCAGCATGCTCAAAATGGACTGGAAGAAAATACTCTCACTCACCACACTGAGAAAGGAGGTGAACACCACTCGATCAATCACTATTTTATTAAAAAAGAAGAACACCAGCTTAGTGGTACGCTTTTGCTATTTCACAGGAAATATGGCTGCAAGGACATCCTGCACTTTGTAAGGATAGTCTACTAAATATTTGCTGAACAAATAAATGAAGATAAAAATAACTCAAGCATAGGTATGATTTTGGCAGTATGTCTGTCTCTCTTCACATGTGCATATACATACACACAAGCACACACACATTCAATCACAGGACAACCCTCTGCTAACACAGCCAACAGTCTACTGTCTTGCTAGTCTTTTGGTTTACAAGCATCAGGGAACAGGCATCTAGACGCACGAAGATCCCACGGCCCAGTATATACATAAAAAAGCACCCAGGAGCACAGGATTAATAAAATGTCATGTCACAGACCTGTGAGCCACCGACAAAGCTTGCTGAAACAGGTACCCATGGCCGTCCTTCTACTGAGACTGGAGAGTGAGTCAGAAAGGCCATTAGCAGCCTGGACAGAGCCAGTCAGACCACAGGAAGCAGGTGATTGTCCAGTACTTCCAATATTAGTGAGTAAATGGAAAAATAAGGCTTTACTTCCCTATCTGAAGAGTAACAGACTCTGCAAGCAAACTCTCATGCGGTGGCACCCGTCAAACCCTCTAAGTGGAGCTGAACGACTACTCTCGCTAGATACTGGGAACACAAAGTGAGTAAGGTGCCAGTTTCACCGTGCTGGTGGGTCTAGAGGGAAGAGGATGGAACGGAATAATAATTGTAAGCTCTATAACAGTGCTTTTCAACCTTTTTCATCTCATGGCACACATAAAGTATAAAGTCCTGAAGCACACCAAAATTATATTTTTCACCAATCTAACAAAAAATAGGCACGATTTTAATTGATTTACAAAAAAAATACAGTAATAATAGTAATTACCTACCCTTTTTGCTCCAAAGTGACTTTTAAAAAGAATCAGGTGCCTATACTTGTATATAAGGATTTCTGGTACCAAGAATTAACCAATCGGATGCAACCTTAGTATGTGATGTGACCAATAAATCGCAAGTCTATTATGTGACCTGTGTATTTATGGTTCAAGACAGGACATTCACACTGGATGGCTGTTGCTGTGTTGGCTGTTGTCATTTTTTTATTTGACAGTCTAAGGGAAAAGGGGTCAGTGCCTCTGACTGAACAGTATGGCAGCAAACTGGTTGCAAATGGCTGCTCTTGAGTGAAAGCACTCTAGTTTCAAATCTCAACTCCTGTACTTAGTAACTGTGTCCTGGCACATTAACCCCTCAAGGCTTCAATTTTCTTAACTGTAAAATGGAGATAAGGATATTTATCCTACTGGATTGTCATAAAGACCAAGTGAGAAAACTACATAAAGTGGCAAGGCATAATACTGCCCTTCCTTTCATGCTTGTTTCTGGAATCTGCCCTCGAAAACAAAGGTCAAGACTTTATTAGCAACCCAACCCAATCCAGGCAGAGCAGGAGGCCCAGAGAGCTGCTGCGAATGTCACCTTTTGGCCCTCCTTGCAGAGAGATCAACTGGCACTTCCGCAGCCTTGGATTCTGGGGAAAATCCATTCCACCCAGATTTAAACATTTCAGACAGCATATTCTTCATTCTAGGCATCTACCTACCCTCTTGGCTTGGTGCCCTCTTTCAGAGTTCAGCTTTTTCTCCTTATCTGTAAGAACTCACATCAAATGCACCTTTTAAAACTTTACTTATTATTGATTTATTTAGAGGGAGGGGAAGGGAAAGAGAAAGAGGAGGAGAGGAACATCAGTGTGAGAGAGAAACATTGATCATTTGCCTTCCATAGTGCCCTGACCAGGAACTGAACTGGCGACCTTTCAGTTTGTGGAATGACGCCCAACCAACTGAGCGACTCCAGCCAGGGCAAACACACCTTTTAGCATGACCCTGACTTAAGAGTGATAGAGTGAAGACCAGACTAGCAACCCCAACTGCACTGGAACTTGACAAATGACTCTAAAATGACTGAGGCATCAGGACTAATGGGGTAAGGGTCATGCCCCTTCTTACAGCACATACCCTTTGTTAATGACTGAATATCATCAGCTGCAGAACTGAGTCCCAACTATGTGCCAGGCAGTCTGCAGGGCAGTGAGACTCTGAACACAGTTAAAAGGATGGATGAGGATCCTGTCCTTATAGAGCACTCATTCTAGTAAAGGGACATAAAAATAAAGTCATTTAATTATTAGTAGTAAAATTAATAAAAACTAAGTACAAATGACAACGTGGTATAAAGGAGATAAACAGGATGCTAAGACGGAGACAAGTAGACAGGGTGGTCAGGGACGGCCTCTTCAAAGAGTTGATGTTCAGTATGACACTAAAAGCAAAAGTTGGAGCCAAGTATTTGAACAGCCAGGAAAAGAACCCTGCAGACAGAGGGACTGGCACATGCACAGGCCCCAAAGGAGAGAAAACTTGAGATGATACTGCAGGGACAAGAAGGCTGGGTGCGGCTGTAGAGGGAGAGCATGAGAAGACAATGCTGGGAGGAGAGAGAGGCTGGGCTGTGCAGGGCCTGGCAGACAGTGGTGAAGTCTGGGTTTTATGCTAAGTGGCACCAAAGGGGAGCGATGAGATGACACATGTGTTTTAAATCTCTTTGGAGATCTTTGGAAAGTTTTATGTGAGATGGGGGCCAGAGTTAAGACTTTTAAAAGAACCTCAGAACAGAAAAGATTACGTGTCTACCTTCACCCAATGTTAAGTATACAATATGAACCTTGGAAGTGTGCTAAAAATTAAAATAGCAAAATTCTGAATCAGATCATCAAAGCTGAGCTGTCATCACTTTTGGTGTCCCTGCTTTACATGCTGTTAGCGTAGACCTGCGTGGGCTGGCCATGTTACAGAGCTTTGGAGGGGAAGCAGCAACCCAGGGGGAGATGGTGGTGTCTTGGACTGGAAGGGTGCTGGAGAAAAAGGAAGATGATGGATTTCAGAGGGAAACAGAGGTACAACCCATACCCACACATACAAACATAGGTGTGTGTGTGTGCACACGAAAGTACATGTGGGTGTGTATAAATGTGCATGTGTCAACATACTGATGTCATCCTCCTGCATCTGCAATCTGATATAGGTTCTTCCTGGAAAAAGAAAGGGCAGGAGTCTTAGGTATCCCACAAGAATGCTCCCAATCTGAACTGGTTCAGGGGACCTGCATCCACCAGCTTTATCGCAAAAGGAAGAAACACAACTGGCAGGTTTGGAACTACTGATCTGATCAACCTCAATGACATTTTTACAAAGTGGTAGACCAGGTATTTGAGATAAATGCTAAATAAAGCATAAATGCTGAACCTTACTCAAAGAAACTTAGAAAAAAGGAAAGGGAGACACATTTCTATGATGAACAGAAAACTGAATTATAAGAGCACAGGGAGACATTAATAGGAAATGGTGTTCTCAGGTTTCAGAGTAAGTGGATTTATCCACTGAAACATCTTCCCATGGGAGACACCAGCCTAGGAACTGCTGGGGATGCAGGGGTAAACACTGCCTGGGCCCAAGCCTAGACTGCAGAGTTTCAGGCATCTGGGGAGGCTAGATAAGTCTTTGAGGAAATGGAGGGAGGAGAAAGGCACAGAGGGCAAAGCCCCCCAAGAGGTATCCTGTCTTGTGGGACAAGGTCATGGGCAAGGTGGGATAAGACTAACTGGCAGGTTGCAGGGAAAAAAAAAAAAATCAACCCTGGCTGTTTGTCAGATTTACCTACCTGACAAAACAAAAAAGTTACCCTAGGCCCAGCTATTCTTTGGAGGGGTGGTATCTGGGCAATTTTAAAAGCCCCCAGGTGATTCAGAGGTTGAGAACCTCTGATCCTAGGCATACGGAGAATCAGCAAGCACTGTGTCTGCTGTCAGTTAGAACTCATCAACCAGAACGCCTACCCATTAGCAGCAGCGCATCACCGCCAGCCCTTTCAGCGGGCACGCAGCTCAGCGGTGGTGACAGCATCTCAGATTTCATCTCCCTGTGGCTGTTCTCCTCAGGACGAACCACATTTAACTGGTAAGAAATAATGTATTTCAAAATCAAAGTTTGGAGTTGGGAATGAGAAAACTCAATCACAACCATGTCACAAAATGAGGCAAGATGCTTACACATTTCTGAATGCCTCCATGTGGTGTTCCCATGTGTGACTCTACAATGCTAACAAAGTGATGTATTTTGAGTGCCATAATTAAAACAATAATCTCAATGAAGTGGGCATTACGAGATAATTGGCCATCCTCACATATTAAGCAAACTGGTAAAAGCCAAGGATACTCATCACCAAAGTCAATTACAATAATTGCTTATCTGAATTATATTATTGCTACTGTGAACCCCACTTGATTAAAAAAGAAAAAAAAAACTATAAAAACTGATCTAACACACACCACAGGGAAATCACCTGAGAAGGACTTCTTGTTGTTTGGCTGCTGGTCATTTAGGTTAAGAATTCCTATAGTCAACTTTGTAGCACCACCCACCCCTTACTTACTCTCTATCCCTTTAAAGTATGTTTTTTCCCCAGCTTTGCATCCAAGTTCATTAAGGAAATATGCTTGTTAGCCATCAGAGAAGTGCCTTAGAACTGCGACATGTGGTAACACAGAGAAAAATGAAGTGGTTCTAAACTAACAAAATAAATAAGGGATAAAAAGAAAAACAAATGCCTATTACTCCTCCACCATTAGCACATTACAGAAGAGATCTTCACTGCCTTCTTCAGAAACCAAGTCTCTCAGTTACACGGGCTTATAGCTTGTGCGAAGGTATTTTGCCCTGCATGTGCCCCTGTCAGCTTGTCTCCATTAACACTGAGGGTCTGGTAACCAATGGTCAACCAGAAAAGAATCAGGAACAGCTTGGAAGACCAGAAAAGACAAAACAGAAATACTGACCTTCCTTTGGGTAACCAGAATGTGTCTGGCAATTGAAGAGTATAAAACTTCTTTTTTAAGCTGTGATTAAACATCAAGACTTTGATGTTTTATACGGTATTTTTTCCCAGTAATTAACTACACTAATGAAGTTAATTAGTGGGGAAGAATGCCATATAAAACATCACTTTGATGTTTAGTGTCACAATCAGTTCAACTAAATAGTAATAAAGAAATAATTTCTTAAGCACATTTATGCATGCTCAGCACTTCTACTTACAAGCTCAACTTGTATGACAAGGACATTTTTCAAAATACCCAAAGATGCTGTCCACAATGCAATCCAACCGCACTGACAGCAACATGCCATTCAATGCAGTGTAATTAAGTGGACAAGAACGCCACGTGAAGCAAAAGCATTGAGACATTTAATCATAGTTAGGAAGATGGTTATAAATCTACCAGGAAACCCAAGTTAAACAGCCACAAGAAGAACTATGTAACCTGAAGGCTAATGCTAATTATGCATTAGATAGTGTTTTAGCTTCAGACTGGGAAAAAAAAAGGGGCCACGCTATGAAACAAGAACTTCAGACAGGAGGGCCCACCGTGCACTACCAGGTAGCACCCAGTGTACTTTGCCTTTTCCTTTGGAACACAGTGTGCAGGGATGGTAAGAATAGCGGAAAGTGAAGACCAATGAACGGTGGGCAGTCTTCTCAGCGTGAAGGTCACAGCTACAAACAGGCTCTACCAAACAAGGCAGGAAAGTTCTCATCTCTCCTGCAGGGACCAAAGAAAACATCTCGCCCCTTGCTACACAAAGTGTGAGGTACTGTCCAGCAGCACTGAGATCTTCTGAGAGCTTGTTAGAAATTCAGTATTCTGGCCCCAATCACCCAGACCTACTGAATCAGAATCCGTATTTTAACTGTCAATAAAGGTCCAAGGAACACCTGTCGACTTCAACCTCCTAACTTCGTAAAGGTTTGAGAAACCTGAGTCGAAAGGGATGACGTAGCTCACACAAGGTAACTTCGGGTAGATGCTAGGAGATAATCCAATCCTCCAACTTTAGTAACAGGCACAGGAAATGATGCCTGGATACTGTGACACGAAACCAACCTATATCTACAGCAGCAAAGCACCATCAATAAAAGAGGACAAAAAAGAGGTCAAGGGAATGACAAAGGGGCTTGCTTCATCAGGTCTGACAGATCTGAATTCAGATCTATTTGACTTAGGCCAAGAACTCCATCAGACATGTATAAAGTGAAAACTTACAAATTCTGTAAATATGAAACATGAAGAGGACCTTTAAATGTGTAAAAAAAGAGAAAAAACCCTGAGAGAGGGCAAAGCTCTAAGGTCAACACTTTGTTTGTTTGAAGGGAGAGTTAAACAAGGAAGAAAACGTGGCATCCGCCGGGCCACCGCATGCGAGTGCAGAGGATGAGGACCGCATGCCTCTGGGGCTGTGAGCTGCACTCCGGCAGGACTGTGTGGGGCCACCCAAGGCCGGGAGGGAGTGAGAAGCATGGTGGGTTTGCTGTATCACCTAAGGTTGTATCCAAAGGTCAACTAGGATTCAGGATGATGAAAAAAGGAACAAGAATGCAAGCTACATAAAGGCCAACTGAGGCAATTTCATCAGAATTGTTAATTATATAATGAATCTGTCTCTCTCCAATGAAATGTTAGCTCTGTGAAGGCAGGCATTTCTTTGTCTTTTTTACCCCTATATACTCACAGCCCAAAGCACAGCGCTAGGCTAGCCACAGAATAACAAAGTTTTAAAAATATTTAACATACAATAGTTTTGTGCCTTATTATATACAGATGCTCACTGTATTTAGCATCATACAGCAATTACTGCACTGATGATGAAACAAAACTGACAGATTAACTTAACTCTTGGGAGGTGTATTAGTTTCCTAGGGTTGACGTAACATAGTCCAACAACGCAGGTGCTTAAAACAATAGAAATGCACTCTTCCACAGTTCTGGAGGCTAGAGGTCGGAGATCAAGGTGTTGACAGGGTCCTTCTCCCTCTGAACACTGTAGGGAAGAATCCTCCCCACCTCTCCAACTTCTGGTGGTTGCTGGCAACCCCTGCACTGCTGGGTTTGTAGCAGCCTAACTCCACCCTCTGCCTCTACCTTCACATGCCCTTCTTCTCTCTCAGTTTCTGTACTTCCCTGCCCTGACCCCCACTCCTGGTAATGGTGACAATGTCACTAAAGTGTCCTAGCAACTATTCTTTCTTGATGACCTTCTCACTTACATCCATATGGCCTTAGTGTCAAGGTGAAGGCACTGGCTTTTTAAAAGCTAGGATCCCTGCACAAAAGTTCTCCCATCCCCTTCTTTTGGAATGTTGCCTCATCTCCACCTTTGGAAGTACTAAGGAATGCAATCTGTAGCCCTTCTCCACGGACCAATACTTATAATGCAAAAATGACAAACATGACCATCCAAATATTCTCTGACTCAACCTGAATGAGGACAGCAGCAAACAAGGTGCGGCAGACCCACAAAAACACTCCTCCTGCAATACAGGTGGGTCCTCTGAGACACAGGCTACTGGGCTGGGGATGAACTAAGAGTACATGAGCTTTTTCCTCGTAAAAATTTTAAGTTTAATGATATGCCTACATAATGTGAATGATATGAAACATTTACTTTACTTATTTACCTATTTACTTATACCTGTAATCAATAAAGTCTCAACCATGAAGTTACTTCTGACTTGACAATGCTTTTTGGGTAAGTAATATGCAAACTCAAGACCTTTTTAAAATTCAAGCCAACATAGCTGAAAAGCAGAAATCATACTCTCTTACATCCTTATATCCTGCCAAGTAGTTAAGTGTGATAATTGACATTCAGACACATGACCTTCTGTTCAATTCAAATGAGTTATCTTTAGTTATTCTGTGACGACTATTCTTGGAATTTAAGTACCTCGTAATAAAATCCATCTTTTGTTTTGCCTTTGTTTAGAAAAGGATTGAATAATCTCCCTAAAACGTTGTTCTGGCAAACACTCTTAAATTATGTAATTCACCAGGTTCAGCTCTGCTGGTACGATCACTTTCAAAGAAGATGGCTATAATACATTATCATTACAGCTATACAATCCAAGCTGAATTTTCCTTGGCTGAATTCCTAACATTTTAATGCTGAAATTGATCTGTTTTAAAAACATCATGTGAAGGGTTTTTAAATACCATACATGCCCAAGCTCTTTATTTTAAATGCTTTAGAAATAAGCTTGCATAAACAGAAAAAAAAATCTGTTCTCTAATCTAGCATTAAGCATATTTTAAAGAACAACAGGCATGTTTCCAAACAAACTACTGCAGTATACAAATTACCCAGCAGGGATGAGGGTAACAATGCTCCTTATGTGGGTTTAGAACCTAGAGAAAGCTGATACTTCATCAAAGTTGTCTTGGAAACAATATTCTTTGTATTATTTAAAACACGAGAAGTGTGTGTTTGGGCATTGGCTATTTCTTTCCAAGCAGTCAGATTGTGAGGCTGTCAAAGTTCCAGTCAGTGATGAGGAATGGAAGTGTGTCAGCACTGAAATTATGCGAGGCGTTCGTAAGAACAGGGGGCCGCCATGGCTTACCGTGCCAGGTTTCACACCTCCCTGTACCTGCGTTTGGCAGTGTTCTGGCATACTGATGCTAGGTTTGGTTACGTGACTTGCTTTGGCCAAGGATACAGTAACACACTTGATGCAAAGAGAGGCTCTTTTGGGCTCTGCCACTGTCAAAAGGACAAGCCTGCTGGAGGGTAACAAGAGATCCTTGGGGAAGAGCCAGGTTACCTGGGCCAAAGACATTCTAGAACACCCAGCTGACTGCAGACACATGGCAAGTTCAGCCAAGATCAGTCAAACCCAGTTCAGGGAGAAGGCCTTCCCTCCACAACTAACGCAAAGACTAATGAGCTGTAACAACTAGTTTTCATTTTATACTACTAAGTTTTAGAAACTTAGTAGTACTTACTACACAGCAATAGATTTATTACACAGCAATTGCTAACTGACATAACCATTTGAGAATGTGCACTATAGGAATAAATGTCCCCTCCACTTTTTAAGCCATCTGTATTAAGAATAAGGTAAAAATAATGTAAATTAGAAAGCAAGTTCATTCCTTTCCTGGTTCTCAGCCTCATGATTTCTAATAGTTTAAGAAATGGTAAACGGTCATAAATTCAAATTACCAACTAACATTTGAAAAGCACTCTGTAATTTTCAAATCATTTCCACGTATATTATTGCATTTGCCTTCTCCCAAATTTTGTTATGATAGCACTATCACCATCATGTTAGTGAGAAGCAAACAGAACTCCAGCCAGATTAAGTGGCTGCTTAAGGTCATACAGGTAGAAAGAAGGAAAGCTGGTATTAAACAGAGGATATCTGACTCTGGACCTCGACTGATTTTCACTATCACCCTCGAAAGAAATAAAGAGTATGACAACGACAACAATATTACTCACACTTTATCAATTCCTGAAGTAAAAAGAAGATATAAAAATTGTATACTGATGTAACTGAAATAATAGAGAAAGAAAAGAATGTCTCACAGTATGTATTCTAATTACACTGACAGTCCAGGATTACAAAATTTATGTGTGTAGCATAAGTTTAAATATATCCTTTATTTAAAAAAACAATGAATATTTTCCCAAATCATTTTTAAAAATATTCTCAGTATTCAAATTGTGTACACAGTTTTGTGAACCGAAGGAATTTTGAAAAAAAGGAACCAGAATAATGACACTGTCTTACAATCAGTCACGACAGACACCATGGAAGCTCTATCACCAGTTGTCCCTCATTTCATTATTAAACTAACTCTCCGCTTCATGTTTATGCTCAGCTTAACCCTACACATCATCTTCATCTAAATTTCCCCTGAGATTTTTAGAAGGGGATAAAAAGCATCTTTTAGGGTTATTTCATGAAAAAAAAAAAAAAGTATCACATAAACCCTAGAAGAATGACCATGAATGGAGTCAGTAGACTTTGAAGAAAAAAAGGGAAGAGGGCAAAGGAAAGAATGCACCCTAAAGGCAGGGAGGAGTTCACTGGGAGTCAAAACCAAAGGTTAGCCAACTTCTTCTATAAAGGCCTCGATAGCAATCATTTTAGGCTCTGCAGGCCACATAAGGTCTTTGTTGCATAGTCTTATTTGTTTACAATCCTTTAAAAATGTAAAAACTAGTCTCAGCTCATGGGGCACACCCCTCTCCCACCCCCCGAAAATGGATTTGGCCTGTGGGCCACGGTTTGCCCACACCCTGGTCCACGTAACTACAATGAACGTAGTGTATTCCTGTATGTTTTATAATCTAAAAACTATCACCACAACAATCTCACCCAGTGTCCAGCATCTCCTCTCAGCAGCACTCCACAGGACCCCAGAGAGGAGAGGAGCGTCTGCATGGTATGATCTCCAGTTCCACCCAGGAGTCATTTCAACACTCTGAGAGGCTCAAGCTGTTTAAATTTTTACAATTTTAAATGCAGGGGAAAGGTCATAAATCGTGATCTGGTAACTTCAGTTATCAGTCAACTCAGTTTCATGGCTTAACTTATGCCTAGGACACTAGAGAAGAAAATGCTGGCTGACTAATTTGGAGGTAGAATGGGCTAAAGGTGCCTGCACATCCTTCTCCCACTTCACTGATTTATTCCAGAGTGTTAACAAAATGACTACTATAGCAGAGGCACCCGGACAGGAATACAGGAATGTGGAAAGCTGAAAAGGACAAGGTCTTTGTCCTAAAAGAGTTTTGAAAAGTTAGAGATAAGATAAGCACACAAATTCCAAGGCTGCAATTATAGACTGTATGTCAGAAAACCCTTCCAGGGCCAGGTGTGCTTTGGAATTAAGTACTTTGATAATTTGAGAAAGGTAATACAATAGCTTCACTGTAGCAATGTCTAAGATAACACCCCATAATCAAACATTAATATTTCTATAGTCAATTCAGTTTTGTTACCAAATGAGATGCCAAGAAAAAAAAAATGTTTTCAGAGCTTTTTCTGTTTCAGAGTAGTGAAGAGTCTGCAAATTTATTTTATATCTCTCTCTCTCTAAAATACAGTTTTAACTTAAGAGAACCACCGAGTGGGGTGATTTCGGATCTAAATCCTAAGCGGTTGCTAACTTCTGCTGTACTACTGTGGCCTTCTTTATGGTACCAGATCTTTACAACAACAGGTTACCTGAGACACTTGTGAGGGGAAGTCAAGCTAATTAAGACTTCACTTTCAGTATCATTTCCTTATGCCACCTAAGGGTCATTAAAAAAATCACATTTAAAAAATACATCTAGGAGGCACTTAAAGGATCTTTGGAAATTATGTACCATGGCTTTCTTAATAAATTACCAATCAAATCACTAAGTACCTGTAGCTATGTGGCTAAAAAGGCAATCCGGTTTTAAAGCGCCACCTTAATGTGGACATTACATCTTTAATTCCCAAGAGAGCACACTCAAACACCCAATAATAGGAAAGCCAGAGATACGACCTTTTTGGTATGTATAACCTGTCATTCTATAGGCAAGGAGTCTGGGCCCAATTCACCTTTGCTTCTGCTACAAGATCTATATGGAGCAAACTCCTTATCAAAATCTAGCAAATATAAGAAAGCCATTTTCATTGATACACCTGAACATGAAGAACAAAATATACTGTTCATTGAACTGGCAGATGAAAAGTTCCCTTCACCAGAGTGGATAGAGTATATCCAAGATCCATTGTAATTCATCAAGACATGATGTGCCCCAGATTGAATATTAACTAAAATTTTAGATGTAGACAAAAGCTTAGAGAACTCTTAGTACAACTACTGTGATGTTAATACAAGTAAAAGCAAGTGAAGGGACTTGTCCGATGTCCTATAGCTAGTAAAAAGCAAAGCCAGGATTAAAACAAGGTCTGCGTGTGGTTTCCAATTCAAGCTGGCAATGAAATTCTGTTGATGAACGAGAACAGTGATCAAACACAATATACACAGAGTAGAGCCTACGCGTCGCTTCTGGTTTTACTCCATTAGGTTCAGAGTCGGGACTGTGAGGAAACAAAGGTTCTAATTACCAAAGAGGCAGCAGTGTCACACACACAACTGGATGAAGCTCATCTTCCCTGGACTGAAATATCCTGGATCCTTGGTAAGGTTGTGCAAAATTTCTTTTCTGCCTCATTATAGTTCACGTATTTCCAACTCATTTCTATAACAGACACAGGGACTGTAATCAGTATTAAACAGTTCCCTGAACTTGTGTAACAATTATGTCACTCACTACTTGTTTTGCTAACAAGATACTGATTTCACACTCACCTTTATCCACAAACACGAAAAACACAAAAATAGTTTTACTAAACAGTACCTGGTAAGGTTAACCTTTCAGTAATGTTCCCTCTGAAGTTTCTAAGTTTGGTAAATGTAAAGAACCTCTTACACTGCCCACTTGGGATTCTGTAAGTTCAAGAGCACCCACAACTGGATCACACTTATACAGATATGAAATTAATGACAAGCCTACAAAATTCTGAAGCAGAAGGATTGTGGGGAGGTCACGTCTTACAACTTCTAGGATACTGCAGGCTCAATATAAGTTTGTTTTGGTTACATACAATTTCAAAATACAGAAACGTCTTACAAAAGAGCTTAATGAATAAATAACTATATAAGAGGTTATCAGGGCCTGCAATTATCAATTTACAAAACTTAAAAATTTCTACCATGTCATCTTGACCCTGCTATTATCATAGTCCCGTACTTACAGGTAAGTAAAATTAATTATCTCGAGGGAAAGGAAAGGACACGTGACACGCTAAAATGTGACAAGGCAAGGAAAGCACATGGAAAGCACATTGAACAAGTGCCTGAATCCACAACATGGGCTTCGGATGCTATGGTGGAGCTATTGCCATTATTTCTACTGTGGATGCATTTGCCAAAAGAACAAAAAATCAGGAAGATGCCACAAACTGAGTTAAATCTAGGCACTGCAGTGTTTAGCATGAAAAAAGTATATGGAATTAGCCAGAACACCATTTTAAATACATGATCTTAGCATTTACTGAGAACTGACTGGTTGCCAAGCACTTCACACAAGGTACTTTACACAAGTTGTCTCATATAATTTTGTAATAACCCAATGAAATGGATATTATTATTACTGTTGTCATTATTATAAAGAATTTATTATAATTGGGAGAAATTGAGTATACTGCTAAGTCATCTATCTCTAGTCTGTGAAGGGCTGTGATTTGAACCTAACTCTATACAATTCCAAATCCAGTCTCCTTCCATTACACCACTGTCTGATTCATGGCTTAAATCAGCATTCTTACTCATTTTAGGGGCAGAGGGGAGATTTTTGATTTACATGTCTGATTCAGCTTCAACATTTCATTTAGAATACCTGAACATATAGAATAACACCTAGCTCTAATACGCAGGGACGTCTGCATAGTAAAACACTACTATTAAATAAACAAAACACTTCACAGGATTTACCTGATAATACACAGCTCAGCCCTAGGTTCAGAAGAACCTGAGCAGTCATGCAACACGATGAGAAAGCTGAGGCTGAGAGAGAATAGAGGGTGAATAGAGGGCATGCCTCCTGTCAGACAGGCAGGTCCCCTGAGTCCCAGTCCAGGGCTCTTTCTACACTATCAGTAAGTTGGCTTTCTTCCCTCTTTCTGAATGTTTTATTTTAAAAATAAAATACACTCAATGAGTTAGACTACTGAACCTAGATAGTTTCAGTGGTAACAAAAGCAATAATTTATTTATCTGTTGTGCTCTTTTCTAGAAAGACCATGGGGAGCAAAAACAGTGAAGATTCCATTAATTGGAGTATCTAAAACAAACATCAGTGGTAATTAACAGATCATCAAATATGACAGAATAAAATTAGCATAAAAGAGGTTCCCTTACTGCCACTCTACAGGGTACAGTAGCTTTAAGCATTTTGCATGATGCCTGTGATCCAATCAGATCAAAGTGGCTGGAATAGGATTCTAAGACATCATCTCTTTCACCTCACTTTAAGTCCCTAATGTAAGCTGAAAATTGTATTCAAAAGGGAAGCAAAATGACTAATCAGAGTGGCACTAATAGTGTTAAGAAAAGAGGGATCTTGAAAATGATTAAGCGCCCACCCCAATCACAAATAGCTGTCAATGATTACACATCTGGATTTACAGGATAGCCTGGTGGCATGCTTTATTTCTGTTTTAAATAAAGGTGGCTTATTAAACGTAGAATAAATGAGATTTAATTTCTGTGTCTTAATTCTTTTCAAGTGGATTCACAAATCAGTACAAAAATGCTTCTGTCAAGCCCTGGGGCCTAATTTGGTATTCTAAAAGCATAAATCATCATCATATGCAGCCCTCAACCAATTCCTCAAGTTCTCCTGAACAAACTGATACAGCCCTGGAGTCAAGCATTCATTCCTCTGTGACTTCCACCCAACTGTCCCACCTCTTCTATTCCAACGGTGCTTAGCCCCTGGTCCCGCCTCAATCCATGTCGCAGATCTCCAAAAGTCAGTTGGTAGGATCAGAAGCCAAAATACTGAAAGCATGAGCATTTGTTTACCAATTAAAGAAGACCAGAAAGCATACATTTAACAATTATAGATTGTTATGACATTTAGTTAAAAATATCACTAAATGTAGTTAGTAGTTATTAAAAAAACAAAAAACTACCCTTGCTTCTCCATGAAATGAAAATAACAAAATATAAAATACAAATTAGTAAATTGTATTCTTTTAAGAGTATTCCTATTAACCGCCAACAAACTGATAAGGCTACAAGTTAACCTCTGCATAAATTGTAATTAACCAGATAACAGATTCTGAGCTGTCAGAGGAGGAGGATACGCCTGCTAGATATGAGACAGTAACACAAAACACACATGGAAGTGTGTGTGGTGACATTCCAAAATGCTGTGAAATAAAAATGGCCTGCCGTCACCATTCTGAAGGTGTACAAAATATGAACTATGAAAACCACATGTCACCTTCTCCCTGCCCCCTGAGAAGCTTCCCCTCTATCCTCTAAGGAAATGACAGATGAGTCACACAAAAGAACACATCACACAACACTGTTACAGATATACAAAATCAGAATCTAATTAGTTTGCATTTTTGTGGATGTGACAGACAGGAAAGATAGGAGCTCATGTACCATTTTATTAATTGACTTCCTACACGGCAGGCACTTTGCTGGATCTCCTCAGGTATGTCTCTAAATACTCACTTCTACACCAAGTAAGGTTCATCCAGATGAGGTTTAAAGTGACCCTAGTATAGAGATGAAGAGAATGGGCTCTGGAGATTAACTTGGTTCTAAACAGTCCATCTGATAGGCTGCATTCCTGGTGACTGTGGGCAAGCCTGTGTCTCACTTTCCTCATCTGCAGTTTAGGAACAACAGTAAACTACACCTTAGTGGGCTGTTACGGCCGAAGAGAAGGATGGCTGGCTGTAAGGACCTGGTCAGCACACAGTAAATGCACCCATACTGCTAATTATTTTCATTATTACTGTCCAAGGTCAAAAGGCCGGCAAGTGGCAGAGTTGTCTCTAGAACCCATGGCAGCAGCTACAAAGCACATGCTTTTCATTCTGTACTAAGCAGCCTTCTAGCAATTTTCATAAATATAGAGAAAAGCAATAGGCCACCTCTCAATTCTTCTTACCTGGGAAGGAAAGCCTGAGGCAAGTGTCATGTGATAAGGAAGATTCCAGAGTGCTGGGCCCAGGGACAGCCAGAGGCAGGAGCCACACTGGTCACAGACCAGAACTGCCCTTCTCCAAAGCCGTCCCCCTGAGGAGAGCACACACAGCCAGGACTGGAAGCAACTGGGTCCCGAGGCACAAACTACTCCCACAGGACATGACCATTCACTGTAATTGTAGTTTGAGCCTGTGTTTTGTTTCACATTTGACAAAGTTGGTGTCGAATGTACTATTGGTGGCTGACAATGAGTAAAATGTAAATTATACTACCACTTTAATTTCTTTTTAGGGAAAAGTTATACACGAAAAACTTTCTAGACATAAAAATAACAAAAGGCCCTGGCAAAGTAGCTCAGTTGGTCAGAGCTTTGTCCCAATAAGTCAAGGCTGCAAGTTCAATCTCCAGTCAGGGCATAGACAATAATCAATCAATAAATGAAAAAAATAAGCCCTGGCTGGTGTGGCTCAGTGAATTGAGCACTGGCCTATGAACCAAGGTTGCTGGTTTGATTCCCGGTCAGTAGGGGTGGGTTGTGGGCCAGGTCCCCAGCTGGTGGCATGCAAGAGGCAACCAGTTGATGTTTCTCTCCCTCTCTTTCTCCCTCCCTCCCCTCTTTCTAAAAATAAATAAAGTAAAAAAAAAAAAATCAATATATATATATTTTTTAAAACAACCCAGAAATTAAAATATGCAAAGTAGGGAATCAGCAGCATTTCGTTTGGGGTGGAGTCATCCCACAAAAGCAAATACTTCAATATTAAAAGTAATTTGTAAGGGAAATTACACTTTAAAAAAATCATATAGTATATTCTAAAGGTAAACATTTTTGAACTCACTTACTGCCGATCCATGTATATGGATTCCAGAAGGTAAGAAAACATGAAGGAAAAACCTCCAAGACTAACCCACATTATTTTGACTTAATGGAATTGGGTTCTATTCAATATTGTTTTAAGTAAGTGGACTAGTGGTTGGGGGTCTAGAAATTGTTTGGTTATAAGGGTATTTTTGTTGTAAAGATATTTGTTATAATCAGGTTTGACTTGTACATCTCCCAAAACAAATGTTGTGACAACCATTAAAAAAATGTCAGGATCTTAGGCCAAACAAAACTAGATCTTTAAAAATTTCATTCCTTGTAGAATGTGCAATGTAGAATGTACAATTCTCTCTGATATTTATTCTGAATATTTCAATGATGTAGCTTCTATGTTTTTGAAAGCCAAAGGCAGATAATTTATAGCAGGGTTTCTGAAACCGTGCCCTTTTCACTGGTTGCTGGCATTTAAAGCATGTTTTCATACATCTTGCAATGTTCTAGGACTATCCAAATTGATTGGAATTACATTTTAAAAGCATTTTTTAATTGAGTCCCTGGGCTGAGCGTGTTCAACACCTCACCTGCCCTCACTTGCATTTTAACAGAATTCTGACGGTGGCTGTAGAAAGCTGCCATTTAATCTAGTCCTTCCTCTACGGGTTTTCTAGGCTAGAGAAAGGTATATTTCTTTTCCTTATTTTTTAAATAAGATAAATCTCTAAAACAAACAAACAACAACAACAAAACCCATCATTGGGTGTTCAGTTTGATAACCAGACAACTCTGAATCCCTCTTGATCAGATTCCAAGCCTGAGCTATAAAGCACTCCAAAGTGGCATCTCAGGTAAGACAAAGTAAAGTGAAGTAAAGCTCAAGAGTTCTCTAGCAAAGCTGATCCCAGAAAGGCTTCATGGGCCTTCCGGGAGACACCACTTTTCTAAAAACAAAGGTTTGGTTATTAATAACGGGGTGCCTGATGGTTCCCAGGTCCTCTTCTCATAGAAAACATCATCTAGGGAGATGGCACTGAACATCCAGATGAGGTAACTTTCCATAAAACAGAGTCACTTGAAAGACACCTTCTCAGGCTTTGCCAGACTGGACCTGGCCTCTGTGGAGAGACGACACCCTATTGTTCAGATGCCCTTCACTGTCTAACCCCAGCGGGAAACTTGGCTATCCTGCACCCTCCCCATGAGGGCAAGCACTGCCTCATGCCCGGAACATAGAAGAACTCTAGCCATTCTGTCATTCCTATTAAGAAAATATGGAATTTGCCAGAATCCAGCTGGCATGACTCTTAGAGCAATGTGAATTTACATTCTGGGTTCCCTCCCCACGACAGGAAGGTTCCCTCATTTTGTGAAAACTTACATAGAGCATTTATCACTGAAATGCCACACACCAAAAAATTAGCAAAGGAAAGTCAAGTATTATTTCAATAGCCTAAAAAAGCACAGGCAGTATAATATCTTCCAGACAGGCATATTTTAGAGAAACTGAGGCTAGTCTCTGTACTGAAATCACAGTAACCAGGCCTCACCCTGTGGGAACACTTCCCAGCATTCACCTTTATGAAAGCACTTCTCAAGTCGGGGTGGGGCTCCATCCTTACCCTGCCCTGCTGGGCCCAGGCCCCTGTCACCCAAGCACCCTGAATACCGCAAACATACTCCCCCCCCCCTGCACCCCAGATGCACCCCTGGCAAAACATGTACCAAGACTGCCTGTCACTGCCTCATGAGATTCTTCTGTTAACTCAGCCTGGAGGAAAAAAGGAGCTGCAAACAAATCAGTGTTATAGTTCAGGGAAGTGTGTCCCTGCCCCAACAGCAGACGCTATTGACAGGGATTGGTGTATGAGCAGTAAAATAATGAAAAGCAGCAAGTCTCTCTCCTGCTCCACAAGCTCCTATTGGGTACACTCCCTTCTCCTCACGCAATTAGAGGGCCGCCAGAATTGATACAGTTTACAAAATTGGTGGGAGAAGTCCATTTTACAGGTAACCTGACATGAAAATAAAAGGGGCTTTCTGTAAAACACAAAGTAGTCTGGGGCCAGCGCCTGTAAGGCTATGTTAATAGCTTCTGCTACCAAAGAAGCACACGGTGTCAGCACAGCAGGGCAATGACTTTTAAAAGGGGGTTTAGATTTAGACTGACATGAACCCACAAGGTTCTCCCTGTTTGGTCTCCAATTTCAACTATTATGAGTGGCAAGTGTTTTTTTTCTGTAAAATACATAAAAGTCACGTTCTCAGCCAAGGCTGAACTATCCCGAAACGTGAAATCCCCTGTGGAATTAAATGTGTGCTCACATCAGCTCAAGTTAATTCACAACCATCTGCACGTACAAGATCCATTTTGTAGATTTTTTTGCAGCAAAATTTTAATCTCAGAATAATTTTCCCCACAGCCTGGCACATTTCTATTTTACTTCTTTCTGCTGCCAATGTGGTGCTTGCCTGTGGAATGCAAGTTAATTTAAATATTAAACCCCAAAAGAATAAAGGGAAATAAGTTATTTTTAAGTGATCCATATTGTGTACGAAAACTAAGTAAAATTCACTAGGACCAACTCAGTGCCAGGCACCGTTGAAGAGTTACCTTTGCCATCCTGGCCACAGTAAACAGAACATGAAAGAATTAGCTCTCCCCAAGTCACCGCCTGGTAAATGTCAGAAGGCGGGGTTTGAACCCAGGCCCCCTAACTCCTAAGCTTGAGTTTCTAACCAGTATCCCAGCACTGCCTGTGGCCTGCAGGCTGGCCAGACTTCACAGCGTGTCACATGTATAGATGTGGACGCAACACACACCAGCTTCCCAACATTAAGCAATGCGGTTCAAAGACAGTATACAAAGAGCCACCTTGAGTCACCCTTTACAAGCGTGTTCTTTTAGCTTTAAGAGCACAGCGAACATGAATGTCTGCTGGAGTAGTGGGAAAAGAGGAGGAGGGCAGACTGAGGCCCAACTGTCTATAAGACAGGTCTCTTTCAAATATGCTTTCCCTTGTGGCCCTGACCACTGCCTCAGGGATGCAGTGTACCAACCTATTGGTCTTGGCCTAAGTCAGTTTCTCTTCAACTCATTCCTTTCACTTGTGAGCCTTTTATTATGTTTTTGCCCACAGTCTCTCACAATTTTGAAGTCATGCTGGGTCAAGTCTGGAGCCTCATCTCCCGGTCTCTTTTCTTCTAGCTTGTTAACAATGATGAATTTCTTGCCTTACTGTCTTTTCAAGTTTTCTAACTTGCATGATTTCCCCACCTCCTCTCCTGAGGACTAAACCCCAAAGAAACATCAACTTCTCAGTCACACAGATGGATTTATCTCCTCTCAGTACCAGCCCTTTCAAGGGTTTCTTCCTTACGAACTTCAGATCTAGGTCCCTACACTTGATCATCTACTGAAGTAAGTCAAATATCATCTATGAGTAGAAACCTGGCGAGAATTCATTTTGTGTCTTTTTAGCAAACTACAGAGCAGCCACTGAATGTACACCTCCGTTTCTGTTTCCCATAATCATCCCCACTCACCTCTCAACTGATTACAAGTCTCTAGGACTGGGGATGCTGCAGATAAAAATAATCTACCATTCCCACTTCTGCAAGAAGCAGTAAATTCCTATTATTTCCTGCTATAATTCTTTAAGATCTGGTTATGTGAGGTACTGGAACCAAAGAACAATGACACAAAGGCACAAGCCATTCCTTTCTGTCACTAGTACAGGAGGGAAATCCAACAGAGAAGGTTGGAGAACAGAACACGGAGGGGAAGCCAGGCTCCTCCTTGCTCGGACACTGAGTAAAGCAGTACCAACAAAAAGAAGGTCCTATGGATGGTGCCCAGAGCGCTTGGGACCAAAATCGGAGACCAAACAGACAGAGACATGGCTTGATTTTTCTGATCATTCAAACACATTTTTAGTAAACATTTCAATTATCATATTGCTGAAATGCACTGTCCCAGAGAACATTTTAACTTCTTAAATATATTTTCTATCTCTCCCTGCCCATGTTTTATAAACATCTTTCTGGCCTCCCTATATATTCCAAATCCTTTCCTTACCAAGGAAGGTAATTCCGCGCAGTTCTCCATCCACTGCATTCTGGTGAGCTGTGCTGGTTAGTGCTTTTAGACAACTCCCACAGGCCTATTTAGATGAATTCCTCAGAGAGACCTTTCTCCGAAGCCTACCCATCTCCACTGGCCAGCTGTGCATTTGAAAACACTCTGCAGCTTTTACGTCAATACTCAAAAAGAACTTTTAAGAAATTTTAAAGGGAAAAATATGCATATAATCCGTGGCTAAGAAGACTTTATATTTTGGTTTGTGCTAGGGAAAATACATGCACAAATGAAGCCTGTGGAGGGCTAAACACAAAATGAAATCATCGAGCAGAAGGACAGCAGCTTCTCTGACACTCAATCATTTTCAGTCACACTGTGTTGTCCGGTAACCTGCATTGATAATTCCTCATGAATAAAACGCCAGCATTATCATCTGCAGCTATGTTGTTGACATGCTTTTGCTATTTCACTAAAAATACCATTAATTTTCTGGCTTCACAACAGCTGAGCTACTCTCCATTTGAATATACAAAAGAGTACTTTGTTTAAACCAAATTAAAAGGGTTCCGGTAAATGACTTCCATTTTGCTAGCTATACTATTTTAGCATATACTGTCTTTCTTAATCCTCCCTACCTCAACGTCATGCCTGTCATCTCCCCAAGCCAAAATATACTCTTTCATAGTTAAAACAAATTTTTTAAGCTGGGGAGGGGGAATCCAGAAACTACTTGTTATAGCATTCCTGGCCAGCAACACACCTGAAGGGCATAAGTATAATGTGGCTTTTTTAAGGTTGTAAGACATGGTGGCCTCCTTAATTCTCTCACCATTTTGAGCCAAGGTAATAAAAAGCAAACTACTTTCCAGTTTGATACCTGAAAAGAAAACAGCTACACACACACACACACTTTACACCTTCCATTTCCCATCTAGATAAGTTCCAACATCCCCCATTTAAGTCAGAATGAAAACCACTACTCCTGCCAAGCCCTCCTGGCATCTCACCACTTTATTTGTTCCCATTTGTATCTAATGCTTTTGTCAACAGTTCAACAAAAGTCAAAGCAAACAACCCACTGCAAACACTGGGGGTAACAGCAACAAGCATGAATCCTTCACAATTATCCAGCCCAGCTGCTCAGAGCTTGTCTGGGCTGCTTTCATTTACAACAATGTCAACAAAAGGCTGAAACCCAATAACTAGATGGGTCAATACGGCCACTGTATACCCTCTGGAGGAGGAAACGCTGTGTGCCTCCTTTGCTGCCTGGGCAAACATGTAGAATAATTCAGTCAGATGGACAAGTACTTGTCTAATCATTTATGTGAATTATTCAACGACTTCCCACGTAAACTACTAGACAGAGTTCTTCAAATATTTCTGCGGCACTTCCAGCTGTCCTACTGCCCGTGTAGAAGCACATGAAAGGAACAAAAACAGATGAAAACAGAAATCATGACCTGAGTTAGTTCCCTGTGATAATCTCTAGTCTAAGAGAGCGGGTCTTTACAACTAATCCTTTTAAGCCTAACCTTGCCTGGCACGGTCACTACAGGCTGAGGCTATAAGCTTCACTGTGTACCAGACTGGAGACAGGGCGAATGTAAAGCCATTTATCTACTCAGTCATCAGAACAACCCACAACCATGGCCCTTGACCATATTTTACTTTGTTCTACTTGAAAAGCTCCCCCCTCCCTTTCACAAGCAAAGCCAGTAGGTATAATACGTGTTTATGATTTTTAGGAGTATTTTAAGAGCATAGTTAGACATCTATCAACACATTACAAACCGTAGTTTAAAAATACCTGTCCCTAAAGATTATATTCTAGAATGTCAATTCCCCGGCCTAATTTTGATCAAAATGTTGATGTTTACTTAACAAAGAATTATTCTGAGATGTAACAGGTGCAAATTTCCACTTCCTTCTTAAATGAATGGCTTCTAAAATCATATACAAACCAAACTGCCTGTCAAGAGGGGCCCCCGACCTGGGGTCTGGACCCTCATCCAGCTAAGCCCCTCCTCAGGACCAAGGGGACATGCCCACACACTCTCTGTTCACTCACTCTACACCATGATCAAGTCCCTGGATTCCCCGCCCAAAGGCCCAAGTTCAGGACTGGCCCAGTCTTCTTCCATAGACTAAGCTGTTGGTTTGAGCACAGCTAGACCTGAGGACAGCCACTGGGTTAAATGAAGCTTTGAAGTGAGAAAGAAAAACTGTGAGGACCCATGTGATTCTAGCAATAAAAGGCAAGGGGCCTGTGAATTTAAAAGTCAAACCTGGCATTTCAGATCATCCTGAAGGTTTATTTATTAACTGGATTTTTAACTTTTAAATACTTAGACATTTGATATGAGGGCCTCCACTTTTACTCTCTTGCAGGCCCCACAAATGTTAGGGGTAGTCCCAACGGGAAGGTATCATGTACAGTTTTGGTAACCCTACCGTTTGAGACAAATCCTACCACCAAGTGTTCCACTGCGGTACTGTGTTTAAGAAAATCATGCCAGAATTTTTCCCCTTTTGTTTTTACAGATCCACATATCCACAACAGTAATAAAAACACTCATGTACTTTCTAAAAATACTTTAAAACCAAGTCATAGTTAAAAAGTTAAGAATAAAATTCAAGTATTATTGCTGTTTCCAGGCTAGTACATAGAGTAGAGATAAAAAATACGAATGCTAGAGATCTTTTTCTCTCCTAGTTATTTGTGTTCTCTTTCTTTTCTCAGCCTTTGGACATCCAGATTACAAAAAAACTACTGCTTGTAACACACTTTGTCAAACACAGATGAACGAAACTGCAGAGATTCAAATTCATCTCCACTCTTCACTATAGTCAGTTTACTCATTGCCATTTATCGCTCTGGAATTTACACTTCTTTCTATGAGTGCCTAAGAGATTTTAGTTTTGGGCATAAAGAACTGTGCTTTCAAAAAAACAAATACTAGTCCAGGGCATGAAAAAACACAACTTGAGAATTCTACTTCCTTCTTAAGGCCTCTAGTAATGCCTGTAACTGTTGGATTTCTGAAGCTACGGTGTATTTCTAGAAAGTTGGTACCTGAAAGAATAATTTCATCTGAATAGAAATGAGGCCATTTACTGACAGCAGCAACAGAAAACTTTTTTTTTAAACCAGAGAAACCAACTGAAAAGTGAGGGAGTTCACAAGTCTGACAGTAATATTTTATTTTGCTGAGTCCCACAAAACACTACCTGAATGCCAGTAAAAGGCACCATCAAGATTGGGCGTCTACAGAATGTTGCCACTGGCGTTGCTGTCAGTGCTTGCTGAAGGTCCCCTGTTTGCATGTATTTGCACATCAGCCCTGGCAGCATCCTGGGAAGACTGACTTCAGAAGTTAGACCTCCAATCATAGTCAACTAGTTTTAAATGTACATTTCAAAAGAATTCAGGACTAACTGGAAGCTCAAAGAAATGAAGAGGAACAATCCATTAATATATTTTACTCTACTCAGAAAGCAGTGTATCTCAGTTCCATACTTGAACAGGAAAATGATTCCAGGGAAGGAATTGTATCTAGTCTTTACTATGCGCCCCCAAGGAGGCAGTGCAGGCCTATTTGCCCTACAGCTGCCAAGTCAATACCTACCGACTAACTTTAAATATTTTATTTCAACTGCACTGCTCAATTTTCAAGTTCATCTATCAACACCGACAGGTTCTGAAGTCAGAAATCATTAAAATAATAATATTTGGTTCCTTGTCTAACAGAAAATCAGGAAAATCTCCGGGCTACAAAGGTACAGCTGTGCCTTTTTAATATCCAAAGGAAAACAAGCACAGATTGGCAAGGAGTTCTTCCTACATAAATGCTTCTCAATATTAATGACAAGCAAATCAAATGGACTAGCATGCAGCACACACTTTTGTCTTAATACATTTATTAAAGAAACTTCTCACTCTAAATATTACACATAGGGACTACTTCCAGGATGAGACCTTTCACATGTAACATTCTTTCTTTCCTCTCCAGGGCTGACACCCAAGCAACAATGCAGGGGAAAAGAAAAAACTTAGGAGAAAAAAGGAAGAAAAGAGAAGGGAATTGAAAATAACAAGGGTGAGCAAAACAGTTTACAAGGGAGCATCTGGCAGGGACAGGAGGAACTGCACAGTCTGGAGAGCTGCGCTGCAGTCTGGGGGAAGGTGCTGGTTTGAAAATGGAGGCGGGGCAGGAAAGGGGAAGAACTGAGGGCAATCCTACTTCGGAGTGAGGGAGTAACTATCCAATACAAGTATTGCTCCTGAGTGCTTCTCTATTTAGTCAGTTTGCTCTATTTTCCCTACAGCAAAAATGTCACCAGTTTAGTTAAAAATTTCTCTAAGGTCAGACTAGGATACTACCAGACTTATCAAAACAGATCCCAGCCAAAGCATCCAATTCAGGAGTCTCATTCACATAGCCCCTATATGGTTTGCTTATAATCCCGGAGTGGAGGTTCCCTGGGGTAGAGCTGGGGCTGGGGCAAAGGTGTAGAATATAACTCAAGAGACCTTTCAAGTCCTGATAACTGTGGCATGAACACAAGTGATTATTTCAATTTTCTCTAAAGATTATTTTTTCAGGGCAGCCCTAAAAACCCAATAATGCTCAGATTTACTAGAAAAAAATTTTATTCATTTCCCCATGCACCAGAAAGTAAGTTAATAATGTCCCACCGAGAGTGCTGTCAGGCCAAAATCCCTCCACTGCCACGTGCACCACCAGGATAAACCTCCCTGCACTTGCCATTCCACCACCCACTTTAGGGCAAGGCCCTCGGGACGGATCCAGATTACCCCTCCACACCCGGTGTCACAGGCACAAGCCCGAGTGGCCCAATCAGTGCCAAGAAAAGAACAAACTATAAAAGATTAATTCACAGATGTTCATGCATTTCACATACACTGTGCCCCATGGTCCGTTGCTAGGGCAACGGGAGACCACCAGTGCGCGCTTTATTGGCTTTATGAAGTGCGTCTCGGGGACTATAGTCCGAGAAATGCTGCATAATAATAGCGTAGCTTTTCTGAAGCCTTGTTTTGTGTTTATGCACATTTAACCTTCTGAGTATTATAAAGAGCATCATTACCCATAGCCTTCAACCTCCCCCTACCCCCAAACTGCCTCAACTTTCTCTTTAGAAACATTAAAATGTACCTCCTGGGGGTCCATTTCGGGAAGAGCCACATTAAACTGCTCCACCAGTTTCACAAGGAGAAAAGAAACCTACAACCATTTAAAGGTCACTATATCAGTGCAGCCAACCATTATCAACCATGCCTGAGCAGGATCAAAGTTACAAACCCAAATGCACACATGCCCTTATTTTCGAAGCATCAAGAACCTTGCTTTACAATGTCAGTTTTCACCAGATGAAACGGCAGAACCAGCAAGCTCCTCAGGCCCAAGCCTCTCCCTATCCACTACAACTGTCTGTGTTGATGGGAACGTTCTGGATCTGCATTGGTATGGCAGTTACCACAGCCACATGTGGCCACTGAACACTTGAAATGTGGCTAATCAACTGAGAAACTGGGTTTTTTAATTTTATTTCGTTTATTTAAACTAATTTAAAATAAAATAGCTTCATGTGGCTAAGAGCTACCATACCTAGACAGTGCAGTTTTAGAGGCCTACCAGACAACCACGCAGGTTTCTAACGTTCATAAAGAGCTGTCTTTCCGTGCTCTTATAGTTTCTGCTCAGTACATGAAACTAACTCCAAGTAAACATACACAGAACAGAGATCAGTAGTGCGGCTGCTGCTCCTCACTGTGCCAGTTCCAAACAGCTCTCAGCGCTCGGCCTCAGCAGCCTGGTTCTTTGTCCAAAAGGCCCAGGGATGAACACTGCAATCCCCTCCCCACCCCCAGGGTGGGAGGTTAAAATCACAAATGTCACAACTCTCAGAGCAGTAGCACAGATCAAGTGTTAATCTAAGGGAAGGAGTGGCTGAGGGGGAGAATACAGGCTGGCGGGGTGAGGGAGGATCTGGAATGCAGAGGAGAAAAATAAAAACAGTGAATAGATCAGCAGAAGCAACAGCTTACACTCAGATTCACAGGAGAAAGAACACACAGAGACAATCATTTCCTGGGAAAAGCTCAAGCCTAATGAGAATTTACTCTGCTCCTTTCTGTGACAACCAGCCCTTTGTGGCATGTGCTTCCTGACTGACAGGAACCGGGGGGGCCCCTTAATAGGATTTCCATATTATTTCCAACACCTGCCCAGAAGTTATTTGTTTACATTGAAGGAGGCAAGATTCTCAAATCAGACATCTGCTTCTAGTTCAGGCATATCTTAGGAAACCATCTAGAAAGCAGCTTTGTTACCATGGTGACATTTTTATTTTCCTCCTTTAGTTGGCTCAAAACATTAGCATTTCCAATTTTATTTTGTTGTTCAAAAGGCCAAATGTCACTCAGGAAAACAGGAGTTTAAAGAAAGATAAATAAATGGAATACTCCAAATTTTCTATAATAATTAAAATGACCATAAGGAAGAATAAATAAAACTCAGGTATTATTATATGCCCCTATGGGCTTCTCTCACTGGGTGGCATCATAACCTGTTTACCTCCCCACACCTCCTCGGTCCTTGTATCTGAACATTCAGCAACTTGAAAAGTACCAATTTTGGAAAGATAATTCAAGAATTGTTGGGGTATTATACAAGTAATTAAAATGAGTCCATTAATTAATTGGAAAAAGAATTCCTCAACCTAACCCTATCACTATATCTTAGAAAGTTCACTTATAACAATACTTAAGAAATGTTAATTTCCACCTCAATGGCTACAATTCAGTCAAAGATAGGGTGTGGAGGCCAGGAAAGAGTACGCTTTTCATGAACATTCAGGGCTGAAGAGGGGGTGGAATATCAAAAAGTGTGGGGGGAGAAAGGCAGACTGTGCATGAGTGTATTACACGCATGTTATGTTGTTGTTTTCCTGTTTCTCAGGAAGCAAAACAAGAGGCATCACTGAACCTAGGGGAGCGGGGACTTAGCCACCAATTACCATGATCACACATGAACAGGAGTTAAAGTTATAATACTAATACCTGAAGCTTAAATTGTTTTTTAAAGCTGTATAATTTATTACATACAGAAATAAATGCACTGGATCTCATTAATGAATCCGATCAACTTAAAGTAATACTTTGTTCACATTTAGATTCAATCCCAAGATTCAAAGTTTTGATCTGCCATATCTAAGCAGCATTATTTAATCTTGAGATATGATTTATTACTTTCATTTAAGAGCAAGCTTATTTAAAAGAAGTACTGAGAGTCCTCAGCAAACCTCTTCCTAGCTCTCTTTCGCAAAACCAGAATTCTGTTCTGTTCTGTCCCAAGGCAGTTGCTATAGGTAATAATTAAATATGACTCCTCTTCATATCCAAAACTATAACCCCTATTAGTAGTGGTCTCCACGTATACAGTCTTTAACCTAGAATATATCTGAATTACTTTAAACTACTGTAGAACAAAATACATACGTAGGATAGAGGTAAGTGTCATAGCAGAAATGACTCAAGAATGCAAGAAGTAAGAGTAATAAGCTTCTTTCTCCCTGGGTGATTTTATGACTTTTCCAGAGTGGGTTATGGGAAAATGTTAGTGTAAGAACACAGAAAAGAAGGTGAAAAATTCTTTAGAGTAATTCTTTTAGGAGAATTATCTGCATTTTGAGAAGCAAATGTGAAATTCAAGTGCCAATTACAGAAACTTTATGGTGTATTATTTTTGCAAGAAATGAAATGCATTCTAATTAAGAAAATTAAAGACATTAAACATCAGGATGAAACCGTTTGTTGAGACTAAGAGGGTTCATTTACAGAGGAAAAGAATTAAACCACTCTTGCCAAAAATCAGTGGAAAGCAGTCCCCACAACCAGCCCGCCCCGTAAATTAATACTTGTTCTGCTCCGATGACTGGTGCAGGAGGGTGCAGTGAACCCCCAATCACTCACACTCACCACCCGAGGATCAGCTATGCCCTAAAGATATTTATTCATCTGTTCCACAAACAATTACAACATATTTCCTGGAACTAGGGCACCTGTTACATTTCACACAGCTTACATGCCTAGGGGCAGATATCAATTAATGCAGAACAAAGTACTGCATCATAAACCCACAGAATAAAAACTTCCTGATTGTCTTTGATAAGGTAGGTAACTCTAAATAGTAAAATACATAGTAAAAACAAATACTTCTACATGAAAAAGCAACAGTAATATGAAACATTTAATTTCAAATTTCCATCTTATTTTGGAAAACTGAAGGAGTTAAACATTAAATGCTTAAAAGGCATAACTTAAAACATTAAACTATTCCCCTACAACCCAACACCCAAAATGAAATATAACTACCATTGTGTTTATTTTGCTTAATGATATGGCCAACTTTACTGCTGAAACATACCCTCTGGTGTAAGATTTTTATTGTAAAATTCAGTAACATAAGGAAACATCTACATTTCAAACAGCTGAAAAAAATGCCTAGAGTAGAAGCTTTGAGATCCAGGAAGTTGACTTGCCCATTAATACACAGCTTACCTGGAGGGAAAGAGAGGATTTCTAGCAGAGTCAAGATTTTCCTAATTCTATTACAATTGCCTTCTCAAACTAAACCTAGATTTGTCTTTCTATGCAGTTCCACAAAGAAGATTGATTCTTGCCTTCAAGGAGCTAAAAATTTAGTGGGAGAGAACTTTACTCTGTTGGGAAACAGGTATCAGAAACATCACCTACAAGGAAATGATTTTAATCACTATATTTTAAAAACCCTACTTAAAAATGTATTTTAAAAGCACCTCTTAAAGAATACTTATGTTTAGAAAGCGGAGTTGAATTTCAAACACATCACAGTCTGTGTTCAAAGGTTTAAAGGATACAAAAAGAATTCTATTTATTCATGATCGGCATACATTTCTAGACATTTTACTCCCTTTGTTACTGGAAAACTTCCTTAAACTGTTCATCACTAACATGTAAGTGCAAATCTAGACTTAGTTCTTCTCCTCATATGGTTATCCCTCTCCTGCTGGCCCCACTTTCCTCCTTAAGTGGTTTCTTCTCTGGTATTCTCCCGCACAGTACCTGCCGAGGGGTTAAATATATTTAAGGCATACTCTTTTTCAGACTGCTATCCCTTTGAAACAGGAAAGGAAAAATGAGGGTAGGTGGACAAAGTCACATAAGATCCCATAAGGCAACCCTGACCAGGAAGTCTTGATTTACAGAGTGAAGGGGCAAACAGGAGTAATCGTTCTGTTAATTGAAGCTGAAAACCCACTTTCACCTGTAACACAACTAGTAAGAAGAGCAAAAGTCCTTCCTTGGTCTGAATCACGCACTTCAATGTGAACTAATTCCCCCCTGATAAACCTTCATTACGAACACAGAATAACTGAACAGACAAGAAAAGCAATGCAGGATGTTTTAGTCATCCGCATGGAATATACATCAAAATATAGTTGGGTTAGAATATAAGGTAACAAAATATAGTTACCTTAGAACACGTAATGAATGGATCGTTATGAAAACCCTTAAACAAAAAGAATTCACACAGGTGGGGGAAAAGCTTAGCATATACACTCAGGAAAGTATTCACCTTGAAAAGTACCTATGTATGTTAATATTTTTAAGTATGCCATTCATACTTCTACTAGCAAGAATTACAAAAACTATAAAATTCAATATTGGCAGACTGGAAACATTGCACTTCCCATTTTAAATGGTACAGTGTTCCTGGAGATAAATTTGGTAATGTGCATGTCACCAGAAATGATCATACTCTTCAATGGCCACACAGCACTTTGGGGAAGACATTCCATAATAAAAATAAAACCACCACCACCTAGAGGTAAAAAAAATGGGCTTACATTATAGTGTACAAATAAAACATGGCAAATCCCTCACAGATCTGACTTGAGGAGGTTAATGCATTCAGGAGGACCATGTAATATACAAATAAAAGGACTTATGAAGTAATAAAGCATACAAAATTATTTCAAATTGGGGGAGGCCATGGGAAGTAATCAATAGCTGGTGATAGCGAATTCTGCATTTTATACTACAAGCTGGTCTTGATTTTGTTGCCTGTTTTCTTTGCTAGATGGTATTAGAACTGTGTAAACATTTGTGGGTGGGGCGGGGGATGGTAGAAATTAGAACTAAGACTAATTTCTCAACTTCAAATTCCTACCAAGTTTAAGGCGATTTGCCCTTCAGAGCTGTGAATCATTACCCTCATTCCAGCCCCGCAGATGAAAACTGGCAGTGATGACTCCTCTTCGTGAACTGGTACCTCAAGCAACTGGGAAGCAACTGGCAGCATGTGGGAATGTCCTCTCTGCCACCACTTCGTAGCCAACCAACTTGAGTAGGAGTGATGGGCAGAGGGAAGGTTCCATCACTCCAGAACACATTTCCTTGGTTTCATTTATATCTTTTCATGGGGTCAGAGAAGCAGTTCTGAACCCTCCAGAAGGCCGTGAGAAAGCCCCCACCCAGAAAAGAGAAGTGGGAACCTAAACATTTTGGAGGTCTTTTGAAGAGCTTTGGGCTTTTCACCCTACCACCAAGCATCCAAGTGGATCATGGTCTGTTTCTTGCCATTTTCAGACCCCAAATCTGGGGCTTATTGTTGGGCACAAGGAGTCACCGGATAGCTAAGTGACAAGCAGGTGTCAACAACCCTAGAACACACACCATTCTGGTTGCTCATCACCAAATCAGTTAATTCTTGGGCTCCTACACTGCTTTTTCCTTTAGGTCCATATTTACATCCTCCACTGTTGTTGAAAAACTTCAGATACAGGTCTGCAAGTAACAGGCTTAGGAATGAACTTGGCTACCGGAGCTGTAGAAAACAAGACCAACAAAGCCGATAGCATGTGGTTTACTGGCCACAGAACTACCTGGGAGAGAGAGGAAAAGGAGGAAAAAGCCAAACACTTGGAACAGGACAAATTTCTTTCACTTTACTTGGCATCTAAAGTTAAAGTACTTTAATTACCTAAATCTTTACATTAAGTTTAAATTTATATTTTATAAGCTATTCTGAAATCTGCCCTATTTAATAATCTGTAACATCAAGAAAGCATTTTAAAGTGTCTCTCACAATTAAACCCATCCATAACCTTGTATAAATCAAAATTTTGCTACCATATCAAAATGTTACACTGGGGCTGTATAACATTGCCCACATCCTCATTACATGCAACACTAATTACTACCAGCAGATTCAGAATTTTCTGCACATTAGAGGCTTTTAGAGGAGCTATAAAAAATTTCAGGCACCATTAATTTAAATTTGTATTGAAATTTCCTTTTGACAGATGGCCAAAAATTACTTATTATTTAGAGTACCAGAGCTGCCTGTTTGCACATTAGAAGAGGAAAGGGAAAAATTAAAAGCAAGAAGGAAATTTATGTCACATTCATTACCTGTTAAATGTTAAGAAGCATTATCCTGCATGAATAAATTATTTCACACAAGCTGACTCCAGCTGCAGGCAACCGGCACACTAGGGCTGATAAAAACCATCTCAAGTCACACAGCGGACAATCATAAAAAGCCCCTCTTAACCAGGAATCACTTACAGGAGGATGAGGACGATCGATGGAACAAGCAACTAACTGCTTCTTTGAGCACCACAGAACACAGCTACAAAAATTAGCAAACTATTTCACCTTTCAAAGCCATGGGACAGCCCCAAACATGACACAACTTCAAATTTGAGAATGGACACCAACCCCACTCCCCACAAATCTATTTACACTGTAGCTAGCATTCCATAAGAAGTCAAACCAAAATCATCCACCTCTATTTCCTTTTTGTTTTTCCCCTGGCCTCTAGCTATATAGACACTCACTCCCAGACTCATACTGAATGATTATAGATGATTTCAAAATACACCCTACTCTGGCATGAGGGAATATAAAATGTAATTGACACAAAAGTGTGCACTGAAGTGTAAATATTTTCACAGTCTTCTGGGACTGGGGCAGGAGAGGAAGCTTTTGTTTAGTTCACTGGCCTGCCTAAAGGTATGCATTTATCATAAGAAGGCAGGAAATGTTTACATTATGGCCTCAGAATAACTAGACAGGATTTCCAATGGCTATCAGCTAATCCTGGTCAATGCATTTACTTACTACTTCCTAAGTACACAGGGAAAGAACACTTACTACACTCTAAGAATGCTTTTTAATCTCGGTATTGATATGTATATTACACAACAAAATACACAACTGTAAATGCATAATTAAATAATTCAATGTGTGCAGTTCCAATTGTAAATGTTGACATTTCTATGGGCATGCAGATGCCCTTTCAAATTAAAAAGAATATTGAAGGGTAAAACAGATTAATTATTATTTTCCATTATTTAAGAGTTTGGAAAAAACCCTACTTCCCTTTTATTGTAAAAGGACAGAAATAAAGAGGTATTCAAAGTGACAGCACAGGTGAATCCAAGGAAGATTTCAGTCTTTATGTGCATTAAGTTCATTTAAAACTTCAAGAGATCAATTGCTTATGGTCCAAAACACTCAACTGTAACATACATAAGAAACTGACAGCATCTGTACTTCGATCAACGCCTAAGAGATGTCCTTTCCTTCCTTATCTATACCAAATACAACGGCATACAAACATACAATATAATTATGCATAATCAGTAGTATAGTCACATTGTGCCTGGCTCAAAGTGATCAAGCAATTTCCGTATTTTACTGATTTCCTGCCATGGTAACCTGTTTTTCTTATTTGCTTACTATATAAATTCAGGAATCCTTAGCATATCCCATATTCTGGCGTTACACAAGCATATCCAAATCATTAGGCCGTAAGTACTTTTCCTCTTTCCTGAAAACTTGCCTATAAAGAGATACAGAAGGCAGATAATACCGATGCAAAACTTAAGGAGAATAACTTGCTATAGTGGAAACCAAGATGTTATTGAATTAAAAAAAAAAGTTCTCTCTGGTGAAGAAAAATGCTTTAAAACAAATGTTTTAATAAAGAGTTTTGTAGGATGAAATTGTTTCCCAAAATTTGACACTCATGCATATTTCCTTATAAACCAATTTATTACTTCTTTTCCTTATTATCTATTTAGCTTATATCCAAAGCCTGAAGAAAAGCAGTTATTTTTTCTTTTCACATAGCAAGACAATAAAATGAGCAATGCAAGCCAGCTCATACAGTTTGATCTGGGTCCACAAATCCAATACTGATAGAGAAACGGAACCATTCTCAAAAATCTCAACCACGCAACTGAAGTCTTCCAAGAATGCAGTTAACCACTATTGGGTAAGGCCTACCAAATCACTCTCTAAATCTCAAAGAATTCATTACTAGATATACTCAGATCACTCTGAGCCCCTTTAAGCCACCCCTTTACCTGTGAATTTGAAGCCTACCTTGATGGAGTCTCTGTCTACAGCAACAACACACGCAGATCAAGTGGTGGGAAGAAGGAAAAAAGAAAAATACTAGTTATTTACATAAAATCATACATTTATCAAATTTGATCACTGCTAAATAATAAATGGCACAGATGTCAAATTTGCTGTGAAGTTAATTATTAATATTACTCAAGCAGATTCACAAAGTGACAATCTACCTTTGACACAATTTCAGTAACCAAAGGTGAATACTTCTATTAGTCATACTCCTTATCAACTTTCCCACTTATAAAAGTATTTATAATTATGCCTTAGCTCTGAACCATAGCATTAAGATAAATGGACAACAAATATTACAGTGCTCCCAACATCAGAGATGGGAAATTTATTTTATGTGATAAAAATCATTTACCCAGGATTATAATTCATAGTAATGACACTGCAACAGGAGTAGATAAGAGGTTTTAATTATGAGTCACACCCTTCCAACCAATGAACCACCCATGTGCTAAGTAAGTTTCCATAAAGAAATGCTGGGAGAGACCTTTTCATTTGCTTTTCTGCCATTAACTAATAAAAATTATTATTAAGCGCCGTACAAACATAGAGTCACATCAGAATGTCTCTGTACCATCATCTACTTTAGTAAAGAGAGGAAACTAACCTAGAAGGCACAGTACTGGTCCTTGTAACAATTATGTTGCACAAACAATTGTGTTTTTATAGGAAGAAGCGGCTGAGTTCATTTCATGCTTCTAATCAGACTGGATGAGAGAGATAGTTAAACCAACAGGTTTCACTCATTTGGGCTGTGTTTTCCCAATTACTAAGACTACTAAAATTATTTTCTTACCTGTGAAATGTTTACTGCATTATATAGGCTGATCTGTTTTATAAATTGTAATTATTGATTCTGTCAAACTATAAAGTAAGCCTTTATCTCCAAGTCTCTCCCAAAAATAGATTTGGTCAAAATTAGCTATTAATGACACTCACTATTTCAAACACAAAGCATCGTGGGATTTCATTACTCATTTAGACTCGGGGAACATAGGAGGTAGTAGCAAGGGAGGGATCAAAGACAATAACCAAAAAACAGAACCCCTTGTTTTCAAGGAGTGCATTAACTCTTGCCAACCACTAGGATATCATTTGGCAAAAGACCGCTTCTAATAATTAATTTACCTTCCAGCAGAAACCCTTTGTTTAGTCCATGGTAAAATTAAATCCAGAGAGACAGACAGATTAAAAACAGTGGCATCCAGAAACTACCCTCAGCAGCAGGCAGGTAATATGAGGCTGACCTCCCAAGAGAATCGCTCACCTCTTTGGTGATCATTGTCATGGTGCTTCTTCTCATCTTTAATTGGAAGGTGGGACTGGCCTCCCAGGGCACTGGAGAGGGCCAGAAGGCCGGCACTGCTACCAATGGGTGGAATGGCAGGGGGCTGAAGCCCCGAAGGGTGTGGGGTCAGAGGCACAGGCAAACCATGTCCATGTGATAAATGCTGGGCCTGGAGTTGTTGCTGCTGTGAGAAATGAGACAAAGATATTGAACTTGTTCCCTATATCTGCATCCCCCCCCCCAAAAAAAAAATAAAAGGAGAGAAAAGATATACAACAGAATCATGGAAAACCCAGCACCCGTGAAGGATTGATTAAATAAATAAATATATAAATCAATATTTAAAGGGGAGGGAAGGAGATGCTTAAAGAAGAAATGCTGACTTTTTTTTGACTTAAGACTTGGGGGTCTTGCAATTATCTAAGTAGCTTTTAATAGCTGAAATTCAGATTTCTTTAATAAAGCACCTGTATTTTACTCTCCAAAACATATCATGCATTTCTAATCAAAACATATATGTGACTAACTGTTAAAGCAGTTATGTTGAACAAAAAAAGCTGAAAATTGAGAAAATTAGTGTTAAACAGTTCTCCCAGAACCGCTGCACAGCATGCACCGAGAGTTAATTTGAAAGAGAAAACCTGAATTAACAACCCAGAAAAGGAAACTGGTTGCAGCCACCGTTTTAAGCCCCTTTAAGTGTCCTCAGCGGTACTTGAGCAAATTACTAAAGAAAATCTAATGTAGCAAGGCTTGGGTCCTCCTGTAGGCTTGCTCAATAATGCTGAAATAATTGGGCACTCTGTGCACGTTTAGTGATGCTCGAATGAAAAGCTAGAGGCCTGCCCTTGTACTCTTCTCCAGCAGCCGCCTCTATGTTGTGACAGGTTTATCTGAGTGGGACTGTGATGCATGCACCAGTAACTGCGCTGACAAGAGTTTAAAGTCATTTTTACCAGCACACCGCCGACACATGGAGAAAGCCCTCGAGAGGCTGGAATGGAGTGCTTGACCTCAGCAGAGGCCACCTCAAGATTGAGGCTTCATCAAGCTTGGCTGTGGGCAGCCCTGCTGCCTCCTCCAGTGGAAGGGAGTAAGGGGGAGATGACAGGCGGATGCTGAGTTAACATATCCCTCAACAGAAATCCCTCCAACTCCAGACCCTCTCTGCTTAACAATGTTCTATGAGAGTAAGTGCTGAGAAATCCTCTAACTTCTGCAGTGATCACATATAAATTAATGCTTTAAATAAATCACTTGTCAGGCCCATACTATGATAGCCTAATAGTCTCTTCTCTAATTTTCTAAGCAGGATTTCATAAAGTAGCTTATTGACAAATGTGTGGGGTGGCAAATACTGCTTCACTGCTAAGGAGGATCCTGAAATACCTTTACTTTTAAAGAAAGTACTTCCAAGAAAAAAGTGAGCATGTTTCCCCTCCCCAAATTACTTTTATTTCCTTCCTCTTGCCCTCTACATGTCTTCCTGTGTCGGACTATAAAAGTCAAAGCACAGCACTAATTACTATCTCTTTTCTCCAATTGACCTGCACCTATTTTCTGGCTACATGCACTTAGAATATTGTAATAAAGTACTAGCACTTTTCAAGGCAAGCTGACATACATAAACTGCAAAACTCAGTGCAATGACTCAGACACTCCAACCAGTAATGTCCAAGCCCAAGTCCTGCCAAAACATTACCTAAGTGCCTGCTTCGGAATAATTATTTCTTCACTTGTGTGGTCCAAATCATGTTCATAATTCTGTACGTACTGTTATGGAGTTGGGACCAAGGACTATGAGCACACAATCACATTTTCTAAATGTGCTGAAAATAATGTCTATGAAGAAAACAAGGCCTTCAGGTAAATATATGGCAAATTTATTTCAAGGCCTTGTTCAACTGAAATTGCCAGAGAATTGCTCCAATTCTTCCTCTTCTAAATCCTCTGTGTGTGTACGGGTCGGGCACGTGGCTACTTTCTACCTCAGACCAGAGTTCAGTTGGCAAGCACTTACTAAGAGCTTGCATATATGTCTCTCCTATCACCTTTCCTAGACTCTAAAGCTCTGTGAGAATCTACGACTGACACAAACCCTAGTTAACTAAAAGGCACTGAGACGTTCATATATCTGAGCAATTTAAAAATGTCTATTTCTTCAGACATTAAATAAAAAAAAAAAACCCTCAGCCAAAAGTAATACCTTCAGAGATCCAGGTGCTTCACTTTTATTTTTCTCTTCTCTCTCTCTCTCTCTCTCACACACACACACACACACAAACACACACACACACCCCCAACACAGCCTCATTTTTCCATCTAACCACGAAAGTTTCCCCTGGTTAGGCAGAAAATATACCCCTAGCCTGTCAGTTGCACATTCCATTCATAGTGAAGATTTCCTGGGATTCTCACTTGTGTCTGATTCTGCCTCAGAATAGCTGTAACATTACCCTACCCTCCTCCTCCCCTATGCCTTGGGAGACGAGGGCCTCCTTTCCCTCCAAGGTTTCTCCTTCCTCACCTGCATTAGCGGTGTCATCTTTTATCTCTTGTTTTATTGCTGCGTCAGTTTCCGCATCTGTCCCGCACCCCTAGTCTTCAGTTGTTCTGTCACTGATTTTGTCCACTTGCAAGCTTAATTCCAGGGTCCCTAATGTCCTGCTTAAGATGAACTGCCTCTCTCGTGCCAAGAGAACTTGAGATAGCATTTTTTCAGGAGGGAAAAACACTATATTTTAATCACTTTTTGTGTCCTCCACTGCCCCTAACACAGTGCCCTGCACATTAATTGGCACTTGATAAATGTTTTTAAATTTAATTAAAATAACCTTCTTTTGCCCTCTTCAGCTACTGCCCTATGTACATATCCTTGTCTTTGCACAGCCGAACTTTTTCTAAAAGGAGATTTGCTGTTTCCACTTCTGAACAACCCCTTTTTGTGTGTACACACACACTCTCACACACACACACACACACACACACACTTCTTACTCTTCAATTCCTATAATCTGGATGTCAGGCCCACCATTCTCCTAAAACTGATTAACCATTCAGACAGCAAATATTTCAACATTTCAGTTGTCCTGACACATCTGCAGCCACAGACAGCATGCTCTCCTGCTAAAACTCTCCTCCCACCGCGTCAGAACACTGTAATCATCAAGGCCGCTCTATCCTCTCTGACTGTGTCCGTCAGATTTCCTTCTGGGCTTTTTCTTCTTCTGCTCACCAAAGAGGATCGGCCCTAAACCTTTTGCTCGTCTCCCATGCTCTAACTTCTCGCCAGCCAGTTCTAATTTGGAAGTCCTGCTTTTCCTGAAAATGAAAACGTTTAACACAAATCCCCTGAGTTATTTCCACCAGCTCAAGATGTCAATCAGTCACCATCAATTCATTTTTCTTCTGTGATCCTATATCCATAATCACCAATTCCTGTCGATTCTCAATTCCTTTTATTTCTACTGCCACCATACTAGTAAGACCCTTATCACCCCACATGTAGATCACCACAAGTCTCCATTAGCTCATTCCCATTCCAATGAACCCATCCTGCACCACCTCTGGTAAGTTGTTTTTCAAAATTCTCGTCATTGCCTGGCTCTTAGAACAACCTCTCCATTACTTACCTAAGTTGTACTCTCACCTATCCCAGCTCAGCTCATGTTCCACCTGTTCTGCAAAGACTTCCCCAAACACCCCAAGTGTCTGCTACCTTATAGGACTCTGTATCATTCACTGGTATAGGCTGGCTTGTAAAGGTACAGTTATTCACCTTTTTATGAAGAAGAAACCTGGCTTGCCAACGAGACTGTAAGACCCTGGAATGAAGAGACCAGCCTCAGGCCCCTTTGCATCCTGGCAGCTAGAGCGCACTGTTTAGTTATATAGAATCTGTATTGAACGCATTTGATGAATTAAATTTCTACTAAACATGAAGAGAGTTCCTATATACCCTTTACTCAGCTTCCACTAATGTTATCTCATATAACCACAGATTTTATCAAACTTAAAAAATTAACATAAGTACATTACTATTAATCAAATTACAGGTTTTATTCAGATTTCTGTAGGTTTTCCACTGCTGTCATGTTCCAGGACGCCATATTACATTTAGAGAGGTTCTAATTTTTCACTTGTATCATACCAATATTACAAAATTCTTTCCAAGATTTTATGAATGGCAACATCAACATTATAGTCAAACTGTTGAACAGTAACCTCCTTGAATTTAGGTGAGGAAAAAAATGACAGCAGGCTACCATAAACCCATTTTACAAATCACCCATTATACATACGATTTATCAAACAACAAAAAAAGCACTCAGCTACTAAAGTAGGGAGTCCTACAGAAAGGAGCAATTTTATCATATAAAATTATAAGATTAAATAAGTCACCAAAAGGTATATGACAAAAATATAAGATAGATATACTGAAATACTAGAGTAGGCTTTAAAATGTTTACATCAATAAAACAGACCACTTCTGTATCTAATGGTCCTTTTTAAGCTTCTCTGTAAGATTTCACCTTAGAAACTACCTTAGCCACAGAGCGCCAGATGCACTTAATAATTGATAATGACTCCTAATTAGTCAATAAAACCAATGTAGAAGCGGCAATTTTTAAATAAAAACACTATGTCATCAACAACTACACTGAGCTCCATTCACCCTTTCCTCTATTATAAAAGTGGATTTATCAAATTTCAAATAACATTCAAGAATTCAATATAACAAAATCTCTAGCAAGTCTTCCCATCAACAGAGAAAAACTCAAAGCAGACGCCCTGGGAAAGGAGTGGGACTTGTGGATGCTGTTCAAGGAACCGAGAGTAGCATCACCTTACGGACTGCCCTACAACACAGGAAAAGCTTGCTGACTTTTCCCAAGAGCTTTAATGTTCTCTTCTGATTTCTGCCCCAACTGTATCAACTACAGAGCAATTGCCCTGCAAAGGTTTACTACTTTATCCTAGGGTCACACTAAGAGACAAGAAACATAAAGACGAAAGGAAGTGTGTAAGAGTACACAGTCCAACACTGATTTCTCACCACCACTCTAGATCAGCGGTTTTCAACTGTGTGCCTCAAGAATTTGTAAAACATGCAAAACTGACAATTTAGTCATGGGCACTGACCTTTTTATTCCCTTAGGCTGTGAAAAAAATGACAACAGCCAACATAACAGTAGCCATCAGTGTGAATGAATCAAAATTATACCTATTTTTTCCCCTTAGTTCAGTAAAAAAATGTATTTTTGGCTGTGCCACAGAATTTCGTAATTAGTTTATGTGTGCCATGAGATGAAAAAGGTTGAAAATTGCTGCTCCAGATAATTATAATTAAGCGGTTTAAAAAATGTTGAATTCAGACAAAAAAAAAACCTATTATGGCAAAGAATCAAAGAGGAGGGCATAGGCCAATTAAACATTAGTACCAATTAAACATTAAAATAAAATACTTGTCATGTACTCTATGTAATCAAAACTGAAAAATTCTTCTAAGATTCCTAGGCCATTACTACTTTTAGGTGCCTTACCACATTAAAAAACAAAACAAACAAACAAACAAACTCATACCTGAAACTACAATACAAAATAAAAATCCTTTTTTCTGTTCCCTTGATGGGCCATTCGAGAGAAAAAACATTAAAATGGAGTGAACTTTAAACTTAGTCAAGTAAGTACTCCATGAAGATAATTTAATTTTGAAAAGTAGCCAGTAATTATTTCTGAAAATATATAGCAATAACGTGGTATACACACCTCCATTCTGTTAATAGTGTTTTACTAGAGTTTCTGTCACAAAGAACTACTTCCTTGCAGTTTCAAGTTTGTAAGGAAGGGTAGAAAAGGACCGCTAGCAAATCAAGTTCACAGAAAATGCCTTTTGAAATGTTGTCTTTCTGTCCTCAAAAGGAGTTGTTCTTTTTAATAGAATGTCCCACCCAACTATTTGATCATGAGGGCCTGACAGGCCAACGACCACGCAGGAGCAGAGTGAGGCCAGAGCTGCAGTCTGCACACATCCTCGGCCGACCTGGACAACTCCCACTGGGAACCAGGCAGAGGTTTTCTTTCCACCACCCTTCATTTCCGCCATGCTATCAACAGCAGAAGAATGCTACGCTCACCAAAAAAAAAAAAAAAAAAAAAAAAAGCGGGGGGGGGGGGGGTGCGGGGTGGAATTTTTCTTGGAAGCAATGACACCCAGTAGCAAAGAACAGGGGTGTCATTGCAGAGGCCTTTTGTTATGTTAATGAAGTGACTTTGGAAAGACACCTAAGAAGAGGGGTGGGTGAAGCTGGCTGTAGAATCTAACAGGTGATTTGATTAGAGTAGGAACTTTCAGTCCTACTTCTCCCCACCCCTCCCACATAAGGGAAGGGGAGAGGGGCTGGAAATTGAGTCTAGTCACCAATGGCCAATGATTTAATCAAACATGCCTATGTAATAAAACCTCCATAAAGACCCCAAAAGGGCAGAGTTTGGAAAGCGTCCAGGTTGGTGAACATCTGGGGACTTGGGGAGAACGGCATATAGACAGAGGGCATAGAAACTCCGTACTCTTTCCCCACACCTTGCCCTGTGCATCTCTTCTATCTGCCTATTCCAGAATTACATCCTTTTATAATAGACAGGTAATTTAGTTAGTAAAATGTTCCCCTGAGTTCTGTAAGATGCTCTAGAAAATGAAACCAAAGGTGGCGGATGGATGCTGGCAGCACAGATGACAACCTGGACTTGCAACTGGCATCTGAAGTGGGGGTGGGGGACAGTCTCGTAGGGCTGAGCCCTTAACCTGTGGGACCTAATGCTATCTCCAGAGAGACAGCATCAAAAATGAGATGAACTGTATTGACACCCAGATGGTGTCAGAGAACTGCTTGGTGGTGTGGGGGAATGCCTCACATTGGAACTGGGTGTAGGATTTTACAGGCCAACACCAGCCCAGGTGAGGCCCAAGATAAAGTCATGGGAAATTCGATCCGCATCAAGAACAGAGCACAAGACCCTACCATCCAGTCCAGTGGTGTACTGGCAGCACCATCAGGGCCTTTTCTAACTGGGAAGGTCTCACCGTGAGAGGTAAGCAATCATTCATTCATAAGGATCAACAGAGACAGCCACTCTGGGAAATGAGTTTGAACTGAGACCTGAAGGATGAGAATGAGAGCACCTTGCGGAGATCTGGGAGAACAGAATCAGAAATGAGAGAAAAGCAGTGGCAAAGGCCCAGAACAGAAAAGGCCCTGTAGTGATGAAGGAAGAAAGAGGAAGTTTGGTGGGAACCCAGTGAGCAAGGGACAGTGTGGTACAATGCAAATATTGTGGGTATCAGATCATGGTTTTAAGAATACTGAGAGCTTTAGGCTGTTTTAGGTGAGGTTTTTTTTGGTTTTAAGTTGGACTTTAGGTTTGTACTTAACTGGTACAAGCTGGATCATAACCATTTATTGCCTATATGTGTTACAAATATTTTCTCTCAGTTTCAGGCTTGTCTTTTCATTCTCTTTAGGATAGCTTTTGATAAACATGATAAACATTTTTTTTTAATTTTAACTGAGCAATATTATCAATCTGTTTTCTTATGGTTTGCTTGAGCTTTCTGTGACCCATTAAGAAATCCTTTTCTACCCCAAGATGGAAAAGTCTTCTCTTTCCTGAAAATTTAAAAGATGTCTTTTTTTGCTTTTCAGATAGACTTCTGCACATGAGACAGTTGGATGCAATTTCACTTTTAGGACAGGAATAACCAAGTATCCCCCAGTAGTACTTACTAGTATCCATCTTTCCCCCTACCGATATGCTTGCCCTTCTGATATGAGTGGATCTATTTCTGAGTATTTTATTCTATTTCATTGGCCTACATAAAGACTAATAAATCTTGAACTATGTTATATAATGTAATTTTTTTTAATGTTCAGATGCTATGTGAGTCTGGACGTGAGAGTGGCCAGGTGAAAGGAGACAGACCAAGCTAGTTCAAATGAAAATTTTAAAAAATAACAAAAACAAAAAATAAACGATGACTTGGATTAGGGCTGTGGCAGTACAAGTCACAAAGAGTTGAAAGAGTTGAGATAATTTGAGATTGCTGGGAACGGTCCTGCCTGGTTTCAGAGGCTGCAACCCTGCTGACAGGTGAAAAGGCTCCACGGCTGGGGGACCTTGAGACCATAAGCCACTAAGACAAAACTTACCCTCCCGGCAGAGGCCCAGCCTCTGTCCCCTTTACTTCACCCTGCTTGGCCCCTGAAGGATGGCTGGAGAGTCAATGACAGGTAAGATTCCTCAAGAAAGGAAAAACCTAAGACAGGCATGATCTGTGAAGGGCCCCTCAGGGAAGGGTTTAGGGGACTGTGGAAAGGACTTAGGGGATTGTGGAAAGGACTTAGGGGATTGTGGAGAAGGGACAAAAAACCCTCACCCCTGGGCTTTATCATAGCCTGAGTCCTCATTCTACCTGTAAAAAGTATCCTAATCTCTTGGCTGCCTTGCTTTCCCCACCTGACTCAGGCCTGAAACAATGCCAAAAGCGGCAGGGTGTGCAGCCCTGTGCCAGAACCGGCAGTTCCCCGTGGGTGGCGATCAGGCCTAAGGAAGAATGCATAAAGTCCTGTGAAACCTGTTTTGTTAAGAATGCCCTCAATTTAAATGTTAAGGGTCCAAGCACAAAATAAGTGTTTCCCAAGGTTTTATAGCCGATTGGCATCACCCTGTCTACTAGACCCTGACTCAAAAGGACCCCCATGATCCCAGAAAAGTTATCTGTAAACCATACCTCCTTTCTCTGATATGCGTCCCTATGCAAGCTAAACTCAATAGAAGCCCACTGAGAGAAAAGCTAAAGCACCCTTCTCCTCTGGGAGGCTGGTCTGCCTTCCTCCCCAATCAGATCATGTCTTGGTAGAAATATTCTCATCCATGGCAGCCCAGGGGAGTTCTGCGGGAGGAGCCCCGCCACATGAGATGACAATGCAAAGACGTGGTTATGGAAGGAAAAGGAGGTGAGAATACCTAGAGGAGTTCAGGATAGATACCTTGTAAAGTTGGGGCTGAAGTAATTGGGTAGATGGTTATACCATTTACTCAGATGGGATGGAAGAGAGGAGGAATGGGTCTACAAATACATAATTTTTTAAAATCAATACTTTCTTTCTATACAGCAGTGTTAGGTTCATAACTTTTAGAGTCCTGACTTCTTTAGATTAGAAAAGTTGTATGTTAAATGAAGACAGGCAGAATGGAAAGAAATTAAGTCAAGCATAACCCTACCAGCCAAAGAAAACTGATATAATGTCGATGAGCGCATCCAGTATTTTTTCAATGCATATATAAACATTTTTAAACAAACGTTAACATCATGCTATCTACTAGTATAAAATGTTTCTTTTCCTAGTGTGTATCAAAGAACATTTTCCTATATCCTTAGGTAATGTTTTGACTATGTCTTTTATAATGATTGCAAAGTATATGTGCCATTGTATAGATATATGATATGAGAGTTCACTTAAGTGATCCTCAATCGATAGGTTAAAATTTAGGTTGCTTCTAATTTTGAGCTATATGGTGATATATCAGTTAAGATCATTCCTCTGCAAGTTACAGAATGCCCAAATAAAGTGGGTTTTTAAACCACACATAAGTCCAGGGTTGGTTGGATGACTTGGCAATATCAAGACTCTGGGTCAACATCTCTATAATTCTGTGGCCTCTCTTGCAGCCTATTACCCTTCTCCCAAGATGGCTGCCACGGCTCCAAGAATTAACTCATAACCTTACACACCACGTTCAAATGCAGAAGGTAAGGTAATTCTCTCTTTAAGGGTCTTTGTGTTAAGGAGAAAAAGATATTTCCTTCTATTGGGTTGGCCAAAAAGTGAGTTTGGTTTTTTTTTGAAAGATGGCTTCAGTACTGCTTAGTTGTCTTTAACTTCATTTGAAACAATTTTGTTAAGATTATTGTGACAGCTGTCATATAAGTGCATTTAAAAAAATTATCAACATTGGTGAATTTTTGTGTAGCCATTTTAATACTGAAGATGGAAGAAAAGACACAACTTTCGGCATAGTGTGCTTTATTATTTCAAGAAATCTAAAAATGCAACTGAAATGCAAAAAACGATTTGTGCAATGTGTGGAGAAGGTGCTGTGACTGATCGAATGTGTCAAAGGTGGTTTGTGAAGTTTCGTGCTAGAGATTCCTCGCTGGACAGTGCTCCACATTCGGGTAGACCAGCTGCAGTGGGCAGCAATCAACTCGAGACATTGAGAACAATAAATGTTATGCCACACAGGAAACAGCTGACATACTCACAATACTCAAATCAATACAGTTACTGGTGAAAATGAAAAATGTGTCTTTTATTTATTTTACAGAAAAAAACTAGAACTTTGTGGCCAACCCGATCATCTCACTGACTGACCTGCACAGGGTCACACTCCCACAGCTCATCTGTGAGGAAGGCGGAACAGAGCACCTGGAATGATGGACCTTCCACAGGAGGTAGGCTCTGCTCTGCCTGCAGGAAAACACGTCCCAAAGCCTGCCTTGACACCCATCTTTGCTCTGAAGCTATTCTGAGGCTATAGCTGAAAAAAACCCAAAAGCAACCTCTGAGCTTTCAATCCAAGTAGACAGCGGGCTTAAACTGCTTTCCTCTCTCAACAGTTTCTCTCCCAGATATTACTCTGTGCAGAGTGATGTCTAAAAATTGCTTTGGGTCAACCTAGAAACACTCCGGGGAAATAAAAATTAAAAAAAACAAACAAACGTGACTGCCACTTTGCTTTGGGACCACAGTGGCACTGCCCTTACTGGTCACAGAAGACAACCTGAGCTAAGATAAACTCTCCCCTTTCTTATGAATCTACCAATGCAGGGTGTGGGGAGGGGGGAGGTATGAGAATCACAAAGAGTTGACTAGCTGTGGAGTTGCCCTAAAAAAAGTTCAAGAATGTTGTCATTTTCAGTTTTCCTAAAAAGTTTTTGGGTGTGGGAAAGGGGATTTAGCTCTAAACCTTGCTAATTATTAGGTTAACATCATTATTTAAGTTTGTAATATTACTATATCCCATGAAGTAGTTGTTATTCACCAGCGGGATAGACAAGTGTTTTCAAGATTGAGAAATGGAAGTTTTTTCAAGATGGAGAAATGGAAGCAGAGGAAAAGTACAGCTTATATCATAAGGCAATGAAATAATTTCAAAACTAGGACACCCTGAAATACACTGGCAATGTCTATGGTTCTAAACTTACTGATGTCCCTGGACTGGCTTCTGGTGTGGGTCTTTTATTGTCCTCCTCCACCAGTCATCTCCCCCCTCCCTCACTGCTGCCTGCAATTAGCCTACCTTTACTTTTGCTTTCACTGGGTAACTGCTACCCTAGTCAGTCTTCCCTTGTGCTTGGTTCGTAACTTTACATAAATATGATTTATCCATTATGGCTCTACCCCTCCCACGAAACTGTAAGCACCAAAGAGGCAGGGACCAAACCTTAGTCATTGCTTTGCCCAGAACTTTAAAGTGGCAATTTTCAACCTTTTTCATCTCACGGCACACATAAACTAATTACTAAAATTCTGCAGCACCCCTCAAAATATGTTATATGGCTAACTGATTTGCCATAATACCTATGACAATATAAACAAAACATAGTTTTGTTTTTTTGGTGTTTTTAAAAAAATCTGTCAATAGTTCAAGAAACTCCCCCATCCCTCAGGCAATATTTAGAAACCAATTCAGTGTAAACTCCTGATTTCCACGTTTCTGAACAATTGTCCTTATAATGCTATAGAGAACTGTTTTCTGTCTATGTGTTCTCCACCAAATATTTCATTATTTCATATCTAGATCTTGCACAGTTCTAGTACTGTAAGGCACAGCCTCAAACATTCTTTGTGTCATGGGGCCCTTTGTGAATCTCAGAACAAAATTCCTTCTCCAAAAGATGGACATACCCCTCCTCCTACACACACACACACTCAATTCTGCAAACATCCCAGGGAGCTAGTGGATAGCCTAGTACCCAAGCATGAAATCTAAGATCCTTGGACCTAGATTTGAAACGCCTGCTTTGTAGTGGTGTTTATGACAGCTTTTGATTCTTATATAGAGAGTAAGTTACAATACACAGGAAGAAACACAGTATGAGTCAAGAGTATCCAAGTGACCTATAGGACTAATATAATTCACACAAGTTATGCCAACCAATTAGTATGAGCATCAGGTACACCCAATTTCCATTTCCCTCGTTGAGCACCAGACAATCCTGTTAGTGGAGAGGGATAAAGAGACTATTGATCGTGAAGGAAAAGAAAGAAAAACATGGAGCTGAGGGAACAAATAAGGGACAAGTGTAAAAGTGTGAGCTCTGAGGTCTAAGTTAAGATTCCATTTCTGCCACCTTCTCCCTGTGTGGCCTTCAGAAACTACTCCTTCAGAGCCTTGGTCTCATTATTTGGACAGTTGGGACAACAATCCTACTGCCTTCCACGTGGGTTGATGTGATTAAACAAAATAACACAGGCAAGTAAACACAAACACAAGCACAGTACAGTACTTGACAAAAGGCAAGTACTCAATAAATGTTTTCTATTTTTAGATACCTGTTTGAAGAAAAAAATATGTAAGTCTGGGGATATGACGAATCTAGAAAAATAACTGACACAAAGGGCCCTAAGTTAAAAAAAAGAACAACTCCATAGTCATCAGAACAAATGTTTACAAAATCATACAGTGTAAGAAAACTAGAGAGCACTTCTTAAGTTATGAGCTTCATCCCTGATTCTACAGGTGAAAAAATGAAATTCCTAAGGTCAAACTGTAAATGACACTCGGGATAGTATACTTTCTACCAGTCCATGTTTCTTCTCAATTTTGGCTCAAAATTGTAAAGGGAAAAATCCCAATGTGAAAATATATCAAAAGAGTATTTGTTCCTTTAACAAATACTTACTGTATCTTCATGAAACATTATAAACACATTGCATGTTTAATGAACAGTTACTGAGTACTTACTGTACAAATATTTATAGAAAATAATGAGCTACATATTGTTCTAGGTACCGAGGCTATAAAAGTGAACATGATCTCACCCGAAAGAAAGTGAAGGAAAAGGGACACACACATCAATAAATGATAAGCACTATGAGGAAAATAAAACGGGCTAAAGGAACAGAGAAGGAACTGCGTGAAAGAGCTACTGAAGTCTGCCAGCCAGGGAAGTCCTTTCTCGGGAGAGGCAAGACATGGAGGTGAGTGTTCCGGAGGTGTAACAGCTGATGCACAGACCCTCAGTCAAGAAGACACCTGGGGTGATCCAGGGACAGTAGAAAAAGGCCAATGTGGCTAAAGGGCAGTCACATAGAGAGAGTGGAATGTGAAGTCAGAAAGGTAGGCAAAGGGTCATTCCACACAGAGTCTTGTAGGCCATGGTAAGAAACTTAGGCTTCATTCTAAGCCAAATGGGCAGCCATCAGATAAAGGTTTTAGGCAGGGGAGCAATAGGATCGGAATTTATATTTCAGAAAAAGATTATCTGGCTGCTGTGTGCACAATGAAGTACAGAAAGACGAATGCACAAACAAGAAGCCTTATAAGGAGGAGGCTACTAGAGACTACATCAGGGTGTGCCTGGGGCCATTGGGAGATGGACGATGCACTCCCCTGAGAAAACAGTTTGGGGTCAGAAGAGATACCATTTTTGACATAAGAGAAAGTTTTTCTATTGAAATTGGATTCTTCCCCTTCATCCACCAGTCAGCCTCTAGGATACTAACAGTAAGGACCTGAGTTCTGAAGGGTACTGGAAAGAGGGCAAGAACACTAAAGTACTCAACAAGCACAAAATGGAATGGAAATTATCAATAATGAAAGCTACAGAACTCAAGACATTTTGTCATTGGCAAAAAAGCAGATATCCAGTTTAACAGAGCAGAATAGAGTCCAGAAATGAACCCACACATATAGTCAATAGTTTTTCAACAATGGTACAAAAGCAATTCAATGGAGAAAAGATAGTCTGTTTAACAAATGATGCAGAACAGTTGAACTGGATGTCCATCTGGAAAAAGAAAGGAAGGAAAAAAGGAAGGGAAGGAAGGAGAGAGAGAGAGAAAGAGAAGAAAAAGGAGGGAGGGAGGGAAAAATAAAATAAGGGAGGAAGAGAATGAGGAAGGAAGGAAGGAACTCTACCAACACCCCACTCCATAAATAAAAATTCACCAAAACTGGATCACAATGCTAAACATAAAATTTCTCGAAGAAAAATGGGGAGAAAATATTTGTGGTCTTGCATGAGGTAAACATTCCTGAAAGACAACACCAAAAGACTCATAAAGGAAAAAAATTCATAAGTCACAGTTCATCAGTGTTATAGACTTCTGCTGCTCTTCAAAAGATACCATTAGAAATTAGACAACTACAGACTAGAAAAAATATTTGCAAAATATATAAATGAGTTATATCCTGAATATTTAAACTCTCAAAACGTAATAAAAATAACTGACAGGAAACAATGAGGTAAAGATACTTATCAAAGAAGATGGCAAATAAGCACACACAAAAAATTCAATGTCAATAGCTGTTATGAAAATGCATAAAAACAGGAGTACTACTATTGATCTGTTAGAAATGGCTAAATACCTACAATTCCAAGGGCTGATGAGATTGTGGAGCAAAGGCTCTCTCATATATCTTCGTGAGACTGCAAAACACTACGGCCACTTGGAAAACAATGTATTAGTTACTTAGAAAGTTAAACATAGACTTACCATATAACTCAGCAAATCCACTTCTAGGTAATGACCTCCCACAAATGAAAATTTAAATTCATTTACAAAAACCTGTATGTGACTATTTATTACAACTTTATTAATAATCACCAAAAACTAGAGATAAGTCCAACTGTCCTTCAAGGGATTATGAATGGCTAAACAAACTGTTATATCCACAAAATGGAATATATTATTCAGCTATATGAAGGAACTAACCACTGATATAAACAACCAAACAAATGCACTGTGCTAAATGCAAGATGAAAACTCAAAAGGCTATATAGTATATAGTTTCACTTATAAGACATTCTTTAAAAGGCCCACTTTGAGAGAAAAAAAAAATATGGGTGGTTGGCCAAAGTCTAGGGAGGGGAAAGAACTGACTACAAAGAACAAGGACATTATTTACTTGTTTATTTCTTATCCTCACCTAAGGACATGCCATGCCGATTGATATTAGAGAGAGGAGGAGGAAGAGAGAGAAGGACAGCAACATTGATGCAAGAGAGAAACATCAATCAGTTGCCTCTTGTTGGCGACCTGACTAGGAACCAACCCCGTGACCTTTCAGTTTATGGAACTATGTTCCAACCAAGTGAGCCATACCGGCCAGGGCAGAACAGGGGAATCTGAAAGGGTAGACAAGGCAGAAGACAGATATTCTCAGTCTTGACAGTGGTGGTAGGTAGTTCATGACTATATTCAGTTGTCAAGTAAGTCTCATACAACTATATGCTAGAAGGGGTAAATTTTACTTTACGTAAATTGTACCTTGATAAATCTGGCTTTTAAAAAGCATACAGAATATATGAATAATGAATACATACTGCTAGATTACTAATTCCATATATCTACAAGTATAAAGAAATATACAAATTTGCAAGTGTATGCAGACTCATTTTTATTATGTTTTCTATTATCTGTTTCTCTTTACTCTGCTATCCTTGGAAACTACAGTTTTATTAAAATTAAAATGTGTTAATTAAGTTGATTCAGTATAATAAAATGTAAAACTAAAAAGCTTACAAATACCAAAACCGTAGTAAGATGATTTAAATGTAATCTAAAGATCATTTCAGAATCCATTTCAGAAAACATTTAAAAATATCATTTAAAGTGAAACTAAAATGCACCCCTTAAACAGGATTTGGTAAAGGAACTCAAATATTTGCTGAATGAATAGTAGATAAAATCATTAAATCACTCTTACTGTCCCTAAAAGGTTTTAACCTTTTTGCCACTCAAGGTCACAAATGTATTTTTAGGTAAAAGGATTCCCAAACTGATCTCCCAGGGAGCTTTGAAACACACCAGGATACACACCAATCTTCCTTAAAACTTAGCTTAAGCCATTAACCTCTTTAGTGAGCTGGCCCTGCCTCCACACTCACTCCCAACTTTGAGTGACACAAGGCAGTCTGGGTCCACAAGGGAAAAGGTCTGGCTACATGGGAGTCGGTGATGCTGCTTGTAGAAACACTACTGGAAGAGGTTAGTAAGAAAATTAGAAAGAGGAAGCAAAATGTAAAGAACAAACAAAAAATGGTAACAATAAAAAAAGGATAGCAATGTACAAGTTTGCAAGTTGCTTTGAGTATATAACCTGCTTTTCTGTGTAACCTTTTTCCATGAGGATCCCTGGGCTACTGGAGCAAATGAAATGCAGATTCACAGATCTGGGAAGCTGCTTTCTTTAGTGGAAGCCCAAAGCCCAAATGCCTTAAGCAATGTCAGACGCACGCACCCAGACATTCTGCATTGTGTGCTGAGCTCTTCCCTGAACTGTAGAAATACATTTATTAGTGGGAAGGATGGAAAAGAAGGGCACCTTCCGTCAACAGAAAGAAAAATAGTGGCATTTCATGTTAGCAACAATTTACAAAACCAAAACAAAGCAAAACAAAAACCAAAAACCCAGAGACTAGCTTCTAGAAATTTCTTCTAGAGAAACTTTGTAATAGAAATTAATGGAGTGCAGAACAAAAGGACAAATTAGAAATCCTGTTCTTTACATATGTTTTTATAGGAAGTTCTGAAGTGGAGGCAGAGTTAAAAAATGACTTAACTATATGAGTCTTTGTATGAGAAGGGAAATTACTGACTCCCAGAACTTCACTGATTTGTAGCACAAAGATTAGATTATGACATCACTCAATAATGTAGTCCCCTGATCTAGAGTAAATGAACCACTTAAAAAAAAAAAAAAACAGAAAGGGTAAAGGGCAGGCATAACAAAATAAGATACAGAGGAAGGTGAGACCTACGATGTAAAACTGCACTGGGTCATGTGTAATCACAGCCTTATGTAGGGGTGGACTTGCCTGTGAGAATAGGCAAGTCAAGCCCTACAACTGCAGAAAACCTGCCTTTTGCCCCCCAGCCCCCATCCCAGCAATCCAAGTACATCAACCCGCCTGAAGCCAGCACATTTTATAAAGCCTTTAAGCTCCAGGCATACTGTTTGGTAAAGACAGTAACAAAGCTGGAATAACAATCTCTGATAAAATGCAAATCTATGTTAGAGTTCATTTTTAAGTTTACCCTACATAATGTACATGTAGAAAATGTATAGTAGTAATCAGCTGGGATAAGAATGAGAAGCTTGCCTATAAGTTATTGAAAAGTATTTATTAAAAAAAATAATGTAAAAGCTGAGCTGTTCAACAATCATGATTCTAGTACTTGAGGTAACTGCCTGTCTACACCAGAAAACCCTGTTATGGAGCCTGAGGCCTATGAAGTCCAATCCCTAGGGTCTTAGTTCCTCCAGGAAAGCAGGAGGGACAGGGCTTGCCTGCACACAATTTTGAGAGGCCTAGGGAAAGCGAACTGGAAGAGGACAACTCACAACAAGGATGTATTCTTAATCACTACACCAAGAGCTGATCACCATCATTGGGCAACTGAGGCCCCATCCTGCTGGGACTCTGTGGAGAAACGTAGGAAGTACCTCAAAACTGTCCACCCTTCACATTCCACTGACTGCTTGCCTTCAGGTCCAGCATTTACCCTCCAGGGTGGCTGATTCCCTCACCTTTCAGAGCTGCAAATGCGTAAGTGAAAGGTGGAGTCCCACAAAGGCCCCACAAAAAGCACTGAGGAAATGCAAGCTCTTTATATTCAGTGTAGCTGAGCAGAGCTGTAAAGCCAGGACCTTGTAAAGGCAACAGACAGCTAGACAGAAAGGGACTAGAGGTAGGCCCAGGAAGGACAACACCTCTGCCCCAAACAGGATAATAGCACTATGCAAAACTAACACCACCTCTGGAAAGCCCTTTAGTAGCAAACACAGAAGACATGAAAACATAGTTCCTGTATACTTAACACATTTTTGCTTTTGTTAAAAAAGAAGTTACATTTTTTATTTTATTTCAGGTTTTGTGTTACTCAAATCTGCGTTGTAAGGGAGGGACAACACATACACACACGTTTTTATATAGACCCACATATTTATACCTTTTGGGGGTTTGCATAATGTTAATTTTTAAAAGAGGCTACAAGGGAAATTACCACAATGGTACATCTAAATGCCTCTGAAACTTAAAATGGCAGTTTTGAAACCGACACTGGAAAGAGGGACATATATTTTAAAACTGTCCTACTAGAAAACCTTCTGCCAAAATGCCTATCTGGAGTATATACGTATATAATTTAAGGGCCAATCACATGACAAGAACAATAAAACAAAATGCTAAGAGGGAGAAAAAAACCCCCCAAAGGTGTTGTCTTTTTTTAAAATAACTCAAACACATAGGATAGTAAAGGCAAAGTCATTTAAATCATTTCCTTAGTAATACAAGTAATATTTAAATAGATTTAATAGTGCTGCTCCAAACCAATGAATTATGGGTTTAAAACCTATTAAAATGTAATGTTTTTTTCCTGAGCTGAGAGGAGAGAGATTTAAATCCACTGAATTTTAATATTTCAGCTTGAGCTGCAGGAGGTAGAGAAAGTCCAAATGAACTATTCCATCAGCACCATTCAAGCATGAACATTTTAATCAGTTTTACTTCCTTGGAGTTCTCTAACACAGTTTACGCTGTCATTCTAAAAGCACTTAACACGGAGAGTGTGAAAAACCACCAAGGCTTGTTATTGCCTTCACAATTGATGGCAAATAATTTTGCAGACTTCCTATCATTAAAATGTCACTGCTAAAAATTGAGGTTCAGCATTTCTTGTGCTAAACTGCATTTTCCTACAACACTATAGCATACCTGTTCTGTTCTTAAGGGGATTTTTTAGGGGGTGTGCTTTTTCAAAAAAAAAAAAAAAAGCCTATTTCTATCATTTTTTTTCTTCAAAGAGTTAGGTTTAAAAAGTGGGGGAAATCCACAGGAAGCTCATTTTCTACTTTTACAAACCAAACATTTTCTTTTCCAATATACTAATAAAACTTTTGTTTCTTAATGGTAGCTTCTTTGGTGACATTTTATGAGGTTCCTAAGTCAGCCTCCTTTATTAAGCATAACCACATTCACACAGTATGTGCTGATTATATAGTGTAATGGATTTAAAAAGCATTTTAAGATAGTCAGATGACTCAATTTAATAATACAGGAAATGAAAACATCATTTCTAATTAGATCATATTACTGATTTAAAACTACAATTTGTGTGCTGTTCCTACAGTGTGATCTCAGAGATTCTAATTGAAAAACACAGTGGCTAGTAGGGCACATGACAAGATCAGAATGGAAACAAAACATTCCCTCAGCCCATTTGGGGAACTCCAGGAAGACTTCAAGGATACATGAAATACAACCAATCTAAACAAAACATAAAATATTAACTATAAAAAACAACACAGGAATTTTCCTGCTTTTTTCCTTATAAATAAGAGATAAGTGATATTTAACTTACTTCAATCTATCAACAGTTTTAAACTGAACATGACCTGTGAAAAAAATCATCATAACTGTGTTTCATTCCATTAAGCACAACTAGCTCATTGTCAGGAGAACATGCAGCATCTCCAGGTTTGGGGCTCACTTCGGCATTCTGCATTTAAACGGCATGGATCACTGGTTTGGCTCATTTACCAACGAAGGGAGAATAATATTGCTGCGTTAAAAAGGTGCTTCATCAGATTTCATTAAATCTAAGAACAACTGCTTGTCTGGATAGTGTGCATACATACAAAAAAAGATACGTATGTGGTGATAACTAAACGTCTGCGGGCGCCTACTTAGATGGGTCTTGGCTTCTCGAGAGGAAAATTTTCATCTCCTGGGTACAGAAAATCATTGCCTACTACAGTCTAAGACTCAAGTAAATCGAAATGGACCCCTCATCACTTTTGGTAGCAGGTCAAAACAATAGCACCTCACAGCTCAGCCATGCCCAAGGGCAATAGCAGTTGCATTTAAAATTCCACAATGTTACAACTCTGAAAACTACTGGACACAGGCACTACCAGAGTTGAAACAAAGACCAGAAAGACAGAACAGCAGCAGCAGCAGAAAAGCATCAAGTGCGTTTATTTTCCAGCTCTTTCCTTCTCACTTGGTTTGTGGCTCCCTTAACTGTTGGGTTTATTTTTCTATTACTGCAACCTATTTTTCAGAAGTCAGACTATGTGATTTTGACTTCATTTTCTGCTCGTATACAAATAATTTGGAATTCCCACCAGATCCACCAACTATAGCACATGCTGCTTTGATAGCAGGCAGCTCTGAGTTAGTTCTTCAAATAAGTTTCTAGGTCACAAAATTAAATTAGTTTTATTTTAATAATTAAATCCATATATACACAATCTATGTCAGTTACTCAGCTATAGTCTAATAAATCACCCTTTCCCCGAGAAACAGCAATCTGCCATTCCATTCAAAACAAAGTATGTAAAATGAAATAGATACAAAACACATAGCAATGGAATATACTTGATGTGAAGGCATGGGACCTTGTTCTGATTTTTATACCTTCCCTCATATTTTTAAGCAACTCCAACATCAAACAATGTGTTTTTTATTTAGATTCATCTCTCCACTGTACAGACAGTAATAAGACTTGAAAAAGAAACAAAACAGTGCTATGTTTTCCTACAGAAGACCGTCAACCACACATAAGGTAGGATGGATACCTGTATTTGAGTTCAAACAAACAATGAACAACTGAGCCAGAGAAGAGCCAGTGTGCTCTCGCTCCACCCATTCTCCTTCAATGCCGGTTCTATCTCCCATGACCCTGGGAGAGGTGGTAACCAGAATACACCCCACGTGACCACAACACACACTTCCAGCAACACAGCTGGCATTTTACATACAATGCTAATTTTAAAGTTTTGTCAACGTTTTAAAACATTTAATACACTGCTGTCTTCTGGAATTTTAGGAAATAACTAATTGTGAAATACGCTCCTCTCTCACCTCTCCCCCAGACTCCCCAAGCAAAGAAAATGTATGACAAATGAGTCTGTGTGGCTTGTTGGAATTCAGCCTCTTCTTTCGAAGGGGCACTTCTGAGGAAATAAAGGTTACTTTTCCATTTATTATGTCTCTAATTTACTACTATTTTTGTGTGGTCAGAGGAGCACAAAATAGAGCTCAAAATAGCCCATTAAAAACAAGTTTCAATCAGACTATTTGCTCCACCACCTTTGCGTCATCCCAGAGTTCTGATTTCCCTGTTAAAAGACAGAGACATAATTGAAGCAATATGTTCACTTCAGATTGATTATCAGGCGACCCTTATCCGCATCTTCACTCAGCAATTTGAATTTTAATGAAAGTAAATGGAATAATTAGCATTTCAAAGTGTTTGATACACTGAGGGGGGAAAAGAGAGAAGACTTTTGTGTATAATCTATACACAAAAGAAAGTATTGGGGGGGCAGAAAGAGGCAAGTACAGTTGTAGTGTCTTCATTAAGATAACCCAAGGAACTACACCAGCTAGAGAAATAAAGATGTGAATATTGTGTTCTTTTTCAGCTACAATTTTCTCACTTTTATTTTTAAGTTTTAGCACCTTATTTCATTATTTGTTACCTTAATCTGGGAGAACAAAAACATGTATAAGTAGAGTTAGAGTGACTGCCCAATCCCATGAACTCCAGCAGGATTTCTATGCAACACTATTAATGCTCCTATTACCAGGAAGGGTTTTCTCAACAGGCCAATGATTTTTCAAAAATGTGCTGTCTGCGTATTATTCTTTCTACGTATGGACACTAGCCCTTAAGAACCACTCATCACAGGGAAGAGTAGCAGGGTGATGCAAAATGTATATTTTATTCCACTAACAATGATATTAAGATACTCTGTGCATTTGAGGAAAGATAAAAGGAGTCAGCTCATTTTAACATCAGGGCAACACGAATCTTTTTCCGGTACAGATTAACAACAGAAGCTGACTGCAAAGGAAAGAAGTATTATGAAAACTGACTAGTCTCCTCAGGGGAGAGTTTTCAGGAACATGTCAACTTGAATTGGTGAGAATGTGATCCAAAGTTTCTAAGGTAGCCACCCATATTTCACACGAGATTAAGGACAGGGTGATTAATATCCTTTTGTGGTCCTCTACTGCCTTTTGCCCTTTTGATGGAATAAAACTTAAAAAGAGAGAGTTAGAGAGCTGATGACAAACACCAAGATCAGAGCTAAAATGGAAAGGCCACGTACCCCAATGATGGCGTTCAGTTCTGCCATGGTCACCTGCTTGGCCCGTTCCACAGCCTGCACCACTTGTTGCTGGTGCTATAAATGAAGATCAGAAACAGAATACAATTATTTGTTTTCTAGTAGGTCAAGAATAGCTTTTTCTAACATGTCTTCTAACTTAAATTACACGCAAAACAGAATTTGGGGGTCTTCATATTTCAAAGAAAAGCCCCAGGTGGTAGATGACTAAATGCCTAAGGTACATTTGCATCTATACTGTGGAGAGGTAACTGGGCATCCACTGTGCCCCAGGAAGGATGCTCCCTTACAACTGGTAGAGCTGCTTGAATTTTACTTTCATGTCAGTGGTACACTGAGACTCAACCTCTCCGACTAATACCAACTAACAAGACAACACAAAAACCCATTTCACCTGCTTCCTTTGTACCCCCCCCCTTTCCGCCTACATAAAAATTTTCAAAATATTTTCTATAAATAATTATTTTTAAAATTTCTCCTGATGTTTGTTAAACACTAGTAGGAAGATAAAATTAAACTTTCTGTCTCTTCTATAAATGTGAAACGTGTTCATATCTTAATTCCCATAATGAAGGGCTGCATATTTAAGAGATTTAAAATGTACAACTCTCACTAGTAGAAAAGTCTGATGACTTCAGGTATTTCTTTTAAATGCAATGGAAAAACTGAAACCTCAAGTTTCAGTCATTTTTCTTTGGGAATAACTAGAATAGATAGTAAAGGACCATGTATCCATGATTCAGTTCTACACAGAATGATCTAGAACTGATACTAGTAATTTTGGTGACATTAAAAAATTAAATGCCACACAAGTCTCTGCATGGAGGCACTCAAATCTGGGCATACACAAGTGCCCCCAAATGTAAATAGTTTTCCCACCTAAATACACTTGAACACTCTGGTATCTGCATGCTCAGATTTGGTCTAAAAGAAGTCTCTTTTGGACTTCTTTTAACTAGGTTTAGAGAAGGAAGAGTCAAAGGGACTGGGCTGTGAAAACAGGTACCTCTGTGTGCCTGGGAAGAGTCTTGTTTGGGGTGATCTCGGCTGAGAATGTACCTGACTTTCTTTACTGCTTTAAGTGAATATGAAGCTCAGCTATCATACTACATAATACATACAAAGAGCTAAGCCATCAGTTAAACATGAAACTCCCCTTGAGCTACCTGGTATAACATTCCAAAACACTCAAATAAATAGTTACTGAGATGAACTAAGTTGACCACCATTCCACCTCCAAGCTGTATAGCGGCAGAGATGGTGGGGAAGGTGATGTGGGAGAGGAAACCGCTTTAAGTTACTTATCTCCATGTAGTTTTTTCACTCTAACAGAAACATGTATTTTTTGTCTATAACGAATGGAAAGAAAAATGTCAAATAGTAGATCACTGTATTTGAAGCTTTTCATAAACTCTGAACATTAAATACACCTTTGAAATTTTTTTTAATTTTAAGAGTTTTAAAACAAGGGCTTAAGAAGCACTCCTAAAATCTTTATAGATATATCTGCCCATTCCTTACTCTTTAATAAAATATTTGCCAAAGTGAAATCATTTCTCTCTTTCTCTAAATAAAGTAAAAATCCTAAAGATCTGTGAGAACACTAGAAGGAAGAGAGGCACAACCAATAAAACAACCAGGAATAGTAGTTTTCCCTTCAGGCCAATCTGAGTATATATGTTTACTGAGTGCCTACTATGCGCCAAGTACAGAGCTCATGTATAGATTTAAGGTAATATGGTTGTCAGAGTAGTGGAAAATGGCAGTACTTGGAAAGCAGAGAAAAAGACAACACACAGGACAACTCTGGGATTTATCTACTACCCAAAGTGAGAATATGAACAGAAAATTTTATGGACTTTTCCACCTTTTATTTTCAACAATTATTGAAATTCAACAATTACTGCTCAAAATTTCCAAAAAACCAAAGGCTCAAGGACCATATGCACACAAGGCTCAAGGACCATATGCACACACATGCAACATGTATATCATCCATTCTATTCATGCATCCATTCATTCAACAAAGGCTTTTAAGCAACTCTTCCTCTCTGCCCTTTGTCTATACTACTGAAATATCTCCATATTACTAAGACAACAGCTTCTTTATATTAAGCATTCAAGTTCCATTAAGACAGAATGCAGAAAATATATCTAGTTTGAGCCTTTCCACATAAAGATAGTTCAACTCTTGCTTCATAAACTGGATTCCAACTGCCAAGATAAGCTCAGATGCCTTAGGCAGTGGGGGTATCTTTCTGGCTCAGCATTAAAATCAAATGTATTTATGGAGAAAACCAGAAACACATCAGTGAACCATAACACTGACATCTGATATTCCTATAGAAGCTCTTGTTAAAAAGCTAAAATGACAGTGAAGTCATGATTCAGTTCCTTCCCCATCTCTGGTGGCGATGGCCACGTTATGCCACATCTAAACTTTACCTGTAGTTCAGCATTTTACTTCCCTATTTCTGCTTACAACTGTGAATCATCTGTTGTTTAAGGAAGGACCTTTTGAACAGAAGCTCGCTAATGCAAAGAATGCCTCCTCCCCGATGTGCTCTGAAAGCACCAGAAACACCCTGACATTGCTCACTCAGTAGCACGGCACCATTATACCAGAGACTAAAGAAGCGTGCACCAGATAAGGTGTGAAAATGAAAACTCAGAGTAGGGGCAAATAAAAGAAAAAACAAACACAAAGTAGAAGGCCAAAGCACTCTTACAAACTGACCCAAAGGAGGCATTTTTTCCATGTTCAAATTGCAAACCTCTATGAATCAGAAAATACAGCGAGTTTTTCACATCTTCTTAGAAACATGATGGCTTTCCCATTATTTCTGCCACCTCTTCCCCTTTTCTTCCCCTTCCCCATCTGTTCTTCTCCTCCCACTCCACCCTACAGCTCATTTCCTCTCCTACTTCCTGCTTCTCCCCTCTGCCACCTCACCACAAGTTGTGACCACAGCCACTCTAGACCCAGTAACCTGCGTTAAGGCACCTCTTGGCCTCTTTTATTGCTCACGCTGCTCACTCAGATATAAGCTCCCGATCTGAACTTTACACAGTACCACCAAATGAAACACCACTAAGAACGTATGAATAAGCCAAAGGTGATGCGGGGCGGGCGCACAGGATTCCTCTAATAGGGATTTGGAAAAGAGAGAGAGAAAAAAAAAACAATTATTTACTGTTTATTATTTAAAATACTGTGATTTATAGTTTTTAAAGAATCCTTTAAAAAACGATCTATATTGTGGCTATGGTTATACAATTCTGTAAGTTTACTACAAATCATTGAATTGTACACTTAAAATGAATGAATTTTATGATGTATAAATTATATCTCAATAAAATGCTATGGTTTAAGGAATACAAGTACAGTTGGGAAAGAATGGTCAGTAAGTGAAATTCTATACATTAAATCAATTGCTTACTTTCATCATAAAATTATTTTTTGCATTTGTTCAGGACATGTACTGAAAATATAAACAATATAAGCCTGAAATCCAAGAAAGCCTGCTAAGAAACAGACCTTCACAAACCACAAATATGTGTATAACAGGTGTTTAATGCATGTTTCTCCAGAGATTACGATGACGATACCTGCCATGCCAATACTCTGGAGCTTGACAATAGATAATGGTGCTTTTAATAAAAACAGTAATTTAAAAACAAAACCCTCTACAACAACTTAGAATTTTTTTTTAATGTCCCCACTTACTAACAGGGACAGTGAAAGGGTAGTAAGGGCACAGAGGTAAAATGAAGCAGGGTCCTCACGATGAACAACAATGAGGTTCCTGACACATGGAGCTCCAACAGTGAGCAACAAATAATTAATTACCCCTCTACTCCAAGAACTCTCAGACATACAGGAATGCAGGGTGTAAAATACTAAGGAAGATTATAGAAAGTAAGGACAAAAGCACACTTCCTGGGGCATCAGCAATGGATTTGTCTTCTTATTCATTAAGTATTTATTTAGCACCTACTATGTACCAGGCATTATAGTAGGAAGTGAGATAAGAGTAATGAACAAGACACTTGGTGAACTGATAATACTCAAGAGGCTCTGTAATTACAATTAGAAGATAACTTTCATGAAGAGAATTACAAGATGCTATGTAAACACTTGTCAGGGAAATATTCTAATTGAAACTCAGGCCTGGGGGAAGATTCCTTAGGGAAGCTGACCCAACAACTGAGACTGAACGGATTTGCAGAGTCCTGTGGATGACGAGCAAGGAGAAAAGAATTCCAGGGAGAGGGAGTATCTCAGCAAATTCCCTGAAGGAGAAAGGAGCTTATCTATTGAGGAAGAGAAAGAACGTGCGTCTGGAGAAGCATGCAAGGTAGGGAAAAGTTGGGAGAGAAAAGGCAGGTTGGATGTGGAGGGCCTTCTTGAAAATGGCAAGACTTAGTGCCAAACTCTTTAAAGTGGAAGAGGTATTCACAGAAGAAACAACAAAGGCAAGTGGGTGAAGTCACCTGAGTCCGGCATATGCGTACATACTCTACAAACCACATACTAGTGGGAAGTGGAATCAGTACAGCAGGAGGAGGTCAAACAGAGAAGGCCGAACACAACCATGCGAAGAAGCTGAACTTTACCCCAGTAAGACATTTTTTCTTAATTACAAATGTTTAAGCACCTGAGTGCTATCATTTCTGCATTTTAGTACGAAATACCTGGTAACAGTAAGAAGATGGATGCCAGGGAAGTGAAACAGATTAGAGGAAGCAAAGTTAGAGGGCTAATCCAATATCCTAGGGTGAAAGATAAACTTAGAACTTGAACCAAATACCCTTTTGCTAATAAGAATCGCTAGCCACATGTACCAAAAAAGCCGCTTCCTCAGAACTAGAAAGAACCTTTAGAAATCATGAGACCCAGAATCTAGTAGTCCTCAAGCTATTAACAACTAACCAGCCAACCAACCAACCAATCAACCAAAAAGTCTCTCCATATTTCCAAATGCTGCCTGGGCTCAGGGAATTGGAATGGTGGCACTGCTATGCCAACTACAGGACAAAGGCCATTACTATATCCAAGAGATAAATGTCCTCTATCGTACTCTAAAGAGTAGTCAGTCTGTCTTTCCTTGGTCACACATTCTTTGAAAGGTAACTTAACTACTGTGTTTTTCAAACCATAAGACGCACCTAGGTTTTAGAGGAAAATAGGAAAAAAATTTTTGAAGCAAAAAAATGTGGTAAAATATTTATTAACATAAATAACGCCCCCACCCCCCACGAGCCAGGTTAAGCTACATTCGGACTATAAGATACACCCCCATTTTCCTCCCAAATTTGGGGGGAAGTGCGTCTTGTAGTCCAAAAAATACAGGACCTCATGGATAAGTTTTTTCCATTTAGGAATAAAGGACCCTAACAGAGTAGAAACTTCTTCCCACTGGACCAGTGTTTTGCCTCTAAATTCTCCTCCATTGGAATGTACTTCAAATATTTGAGAATGGCATAATGCATGCTTTCGATTTTCTGCATTCCAGGTTGAACACCCCCAGGCCACTCATTCTTCTAGCTACTCCTCTGGCTGTGCTCAGTGCAACTAGACACAATACTCCAAACAAGGCTGAGCAGCTCAAATCTGAGTGTTACTCCAAGTCTAGTAGGTCACAGTGAAATCCTGCTGGGCCTTTTTTCAGCAACTCTACCGTGTTTATTGACACGAATAAGCTTTAAATTTCACCAAAACTCAAGTCAGCCTTTTCTAAATGGTATTCTAATAAGTGTTAGTCCCATAAGAAATTAGGTATTACAAAATAACCAGCCAATCCCACCAGGTTTAATTTGGCTAATACCTGGTAAACTACTCTAGGCTTCAACTCTCAAAGAGTGAGTATGAATGCAAAACTTTCCAAAAAATTTCGGCCCTGGAATTTGGCATTAAAGCTCTCAGGAGCACACCTTGGGGTTTGGGTTTGACCCTGGGGCAAGGAATTCTTTACTGATGTATCCAATAAGCTCTACCAGTCTGCTTTCCAAGAGAACTCCCTGCAATGCTGGAACTTTCCTAGGTCTGTACCAATAATATGGTAACTACACATGGGTGGAACCAGAGCGGTTAAATGGCTACTGTGACTGAGGAACGGAATTTTTAACCTTATTTAATTAATTTTAAATTAAATCTAAACAGCCACTTGTGGCTATGGTTATATTGTCCAAAGCAGGCCCACTTTAAAGTATTTTAAAGCTTAGCTCCTGTAATAAGCTAATCACTACCTAACTGAAAGTAAAAAAAATTAGCCAGTTTCTCAAATGCAGTTCACTCTTTTAGACACATAGGGATGAGGAGTGGCACTGCTGCCTTCGGGAAGAAGGCTACATTTAAACCTGTGATGAATAAAGACCCCCCTACCCCCCTACTGAGACCCATCTTTTCACTTGCGGAGGGCAAGCAGGCCATCATGTCACCCACCAAGTTCTCACCCAACATCCAATTGTCACCAAAACACATAATCATGCAGAACAAGCCAATCGGTCAGCCACGGAAACAGGACAGGAATATTCTCTCTGATGCCTCATTCAGTATTGTGAGAAAAAAATTGTTAATGAAGTTATGCAATGCGAGAATCGGAAAACTGGACCAAATCCCCTAAGCCCCAATCCAGGTGTACTTAGTCATTTTACGACATTCCTTAGGTATACAATGCTGTCATGATACATTAACCAACACGGACAAAAATGACCCTGACTGGGAAGCAGATGACACTGTGGAGGCTGCTGACACTTAATAAATGATTTCTGAAGGTGGTCTTCCAGGTGTCACTGCATACTTATCAGGGGATCTCTGGTGATTTCCGCCAACCTCTCCTACATCAAACCATGTTATCACAAGCCATTGATTTCCTTACAAAGTTAACAAGCAATAAGACGAGTTAACCTGGTGCCATTATGAGGCGAGAACACTGCCACCAGTGCATGTAACCCACTGTATTTTGTTCATTTCCTCCCTGAGGCACAATACGAAAGTAACTGATCGTTTTCCAATGTCTATTTTATAATTATTCTATACATGCAAAATGTGGTTCAGAGTAATTCAGTAGCATTTTAACCCAGGTGCCAAATCAATAATAGCGTCTGAGCTACACCCATATCTCATAATGTAGAAAGGGTGTTTTTTACCATCAAATTAAAAGGACCAAATTAATGGCATGTCCAAAATAGAGATTCACAGATCATTTGACTTGACTAGTTATTCTAACCTGTTTGAATTAGAATCTATATAAATGCATATAATCATGATCACGTAATTGTGTATTATTTTCTATTATTTAAATGCAATGTAGAGCACCCAAATAAACCTACAGAATTCTAAAACAAAACTCTAACTACTTAGTACTAATCATCACAACAGCTAAGAGGACAATGAATCCCAAGTTCTGAGTTAAAATTAAATTTGCATCGGAGAGCATTCAAGTTGGGATGTTCTCTTTCCCTAGGTAAATACAAGGAAGCTAAAAATTTCTCTTCTAGTTGTTAAATATGGTCAAAAGAATGACTTGAATTCTTTATTTCATTTGTTAAATCAATATTTACAGATGCAAGGAAAAAGAGCGCTCACTGTAAACCCCAGCCCTCAAGCTGGGTTCCACCAGGACTCTACTCCAGGGCTCCTCCACCAACCTCTATGCAGCCCCGTTTCTGCTGAAGTAACTCAAAGAATAAGACAACAGCTATGGAATTACACAAAAGTTGGGGAGTAGGGGAATATCCATTCTCCACGGCACTGAAACAAGTTGTAACTACCTGCTGAAAACAAGGTTAAAGATGAATGCTATTTCTCCAAAGGTAACGATGACCAGGGGTTTAATAAATGGGAACTAGGAAGCCACTGGTCATAAGGAACCGCTTTTATGTTCTTTCTCTCTCTCCATAAGCACACATATTTCAGGTTACTTCATTCTGTGGTCTGGAAATGCTTTGAGGCCTAAGACATTAAAATGGATCGAGTCTAGTGCTGCAAAACAGTTAACCTAAGCTAATTTTTCTGAGATGTCTTATAATTCACAAAGCAGAGTGACTTATCCAATATATTTTTTATGATTTCTGGGGGGAGGGCTGTCAAAATTCTGTACTCCATTTTCTCCAGATCGAAGACAATACATATTCACAAGAATATGTCTAGATGTCTGACATAGGTAAGGGGGAAAGTTCTAAATCAGGGTCTTGCAAAATGGTCCACTCATGAGAAGAGATTCTCTTAACAGTAACTTCCAGTAAAGTAGCATTTTCCTTCTAGCCAGTTTACTACAAAATAGGGCAGGCCTATGTGTGATCTGCTACATTCCACCCTTCAAATGAGAGGTGTCTTTAACAGCCTCTGTATTTTGAAAACTACAGGCATAAATATAGGCTGTGCACGTAGGCCACAGGGCCCGTAACTGTTCATATGGGTTCCTTTTCACCCCCTGTGAATACACGAATGCTAAACAATACCTGCTGGGTGTTCCTTTCCTTACAATTCATACTTTGGAGGAGACTTTTATAATAAGAACTATGGATTATTTTTATTTTGTGATAAATTAAAATACGAGTTGTACTGATCATAAAATCAGAGCGAGAGTTTTTTTCTTTCTTTCTTTTTTTTTTTTGTAAAGAGAGGAAGGGAGGGATAAAAAGGGGGAGGGAAACATCGATGCATGAGAGATACATCAGTTGGTTGTCTCTTACACACCCCCCACTGGGGACCTGGCCTGCAACCCAGGCATGTGCCCTAACTGGAAATTGAACTGGCGACCTTTTATTTCACAGGCTGGCAGTCAATCCACGGAGCCACACCAGCCAGAGCAGACCTAGAGGTTTTCATACAAAGATACACAACTGGCTTAATATGACTTCCCTTCAAATCAACAATGACAATAATAATAATAGCCACTATTTTATTTTATGCATAGCATGAGGTCTAGAAAATATTGCTAAGTTGTCCTCTGATATCCCATCTCTTACATTAGTAAAAAGTTTAGTGAGTGGAAAGGCAACTGAACTAGGACAGCATTTCCAAGTCTCCCTTGCAGCTAGCTGTGGGCAGGTAACTAGGCACCGTTCATTGCAAAGTGAGCAAAAATATAAACATCTTCCAACGTCATGTCCCGGGAGGCATGGGGGAACCACATGCCCTTGGTCTTCCCCTTCCTGGCTGGGGCAGGATAGAGATATGATGGTGTCAGTGATAATAAGCATCAACACAAGAGGAACTTGGGTTCCCAACATCATGGAGCCACCAAATTAGCCACAGCAGCTTCTCTGCACACTGTTCTGTGAGAGAAAACAAGCTTTTACAACTTAACTAACCACTATTCCTTTGATCTGCTGAAGTAGTCAAATACCCAGCTAGGTTCACTACACTGTCACTAATCCACACATAACAACCCTATATTGCAGGTATACAGTACAGGTTTCCCAGTATATGGATGAGGAAACTGCAGCCTAAGAAGTGTTTTGCCCACCATGATAAAGGAAGTAAGTGGTGAGTCGTGACTGGGCTCTAGGTCTGCTTGACCCTCAGGTTCTTATCACGCTGTCTCGAACACAACATAACTCTTCCAATGAATTCTGTCTGTTCCTTGTTAGAGCAGCAGCAAGTTTCTGAAAAATACAACTGTACCCTGAGGAAGGAAGATTTTCAACTATAATAAATTTTCACCTGTAGCCTACCAGGAGTCTGAAGTTCTCAAAGGTCTTAGGAATACCTTGTTGATCACCATGAAACATACCCTGCCCGTCTCAAAAATAAGCAATTTTATTATCTAGGCAAATAAGCATACAAAAGACACAAGTATCCTCTAAATCAGGTCCTCAGAATGTGCCTAATATTTAATGTTTAAGCTAGTAGGTAAATCCACACTTACTGCTTTACCAAAAAATAAAGTATCCCTCTCTTTCTGAATGATAATCTGTGTAGAGCCACCTGCCAGCTGCTGGAAGTAGCCCCTAAACTGCAAGACTTAGCTAACTTCATAGAAACTCTGCCAGCTAGCTCGCTCTGAAATTACCTTGAACTCTTCCCACTTTTTTACTAAGTCCTTTCTCTCCAAGTGTCTTAGGACCCAAAATAAGCTGGAATAGGATCCATTCTTCAGTAAAAGGAAAACAAAACAAAACTGGCATTTCTATCACAAGTGCTTTACATTTCAGTACATATACTACACACTATAAAGATGAGGTTATTCCCATCATTCTATAAGAATATTAAGGCTCAGGTAGATCAACTTTCCCAACACAAAGCCAAATTAGCAGAAACACTGTACCCTGCTGCCAGAGTGTAACAAGTGGCATACAGTTTTCAGTCTGTATTAGATTCCCCCTTACAGGTATGTTCTTGGAAAAGGAGGAGGGGAACACCAGCGACATGTCTACTTACTGGCACCCTTCAATTTTGCTAAGGGCCCATAATGTCTGAAGATCTACAAAAGCAATATCCTGAAATTACTGTGAAAAAAAGACTCCGTCCACATATACTACGTGTAAAAACAAAACCAACTTCAGCTAAGCAACCAGGTATATTTTGAAAACAGCCAGATCCCAACTGGATGAAGTTTGTTTTTCTATATAGCTTTGTGGGTAAAACACAGACCCCATCCAAAGCCACTGTTCTTCTGAGGTGAGCACTACAGGCCGAGCACCTTGTAAGCTGTCACCTTATGGATAGATCTCTGCTTGCTGCCTGGGGAGACACAGGTGTTTGCTAAATGGGAAAAATAGTTTTTGGAGCTAAACAAGAATCATTTTGGAGGCTACCTAATGCCTCACTGAGATTTCCAGCTAGTGTCAACCCTGGTTTGGTTTTAATTTACATTTTTTTCCCTTTGTCAGAAGGACATTAGAGAGGAAGAAAACTCAGTCTTCCAAAAAGCAATGACTAAAAAGGGGAGGGAGGGCTCCAAGTCCACTTACAAGGAAATCTAGAGCTTTGCTGCTGTTGCAGCTAGCACTACTGCTAGTAAACATCAAGAGGTGCTTACTATGTGCTAAGATGCATGTGTATAATCCCAAATAATCCTCAAAGTGATCATGTGTTCCATGCTATTATTAACCTCATCATACAATGAGGAAACTGAGGCTTAGAGAGGCAAATCACTTGCTAAAGGTCACCCAACTTAACTTGGCTATAGTAAGCCACTCAATCTGTAACAGGGAGGCTAAGACCTGACCCAGATCTGACTGTCATCATCCTGGCATCTCTGGCTTATGAAACTGCCAACAGGGAGTTGATTATTTATAATTCCTTCCCTGCAAATGAGACCCAAAGTGGGATAGAGGAGAGCTTCCCACTTACCACTTTGAGATTTGCCTTTTAAAGAAGAAATTCGAGGGCGGCAGAATATAGATTAGTCTCTACCCATTCCTAAAACCCAAAAGAAAAGAGGAAGGGGAAAAAAAAGCTTTTGACAGGTAAAGATTCACTTATAAGGTTTCTCTAAATTCTGGTATTAGGGATCCTATAAAATTTAAGAATTATCAGTGATCCTTACTCGCTGTAATGACAACAGTTAGCAATATCTTTGTTTAATGCCTCGGACTTTGGAAGTAGTCGTATGTGAGTGCAACAAGCACATCATTAAAATATATATTAACTCCAATTTTTTTAATTTTTAAAAAATACCTCAGTGAAATCTAATGGAAAAATACTTTTTTCTGTGATTATTATACCTACAGACACACATCAAGTACCTTTGATCTACAGTTATACAATTTATTTGTAAAACAAAGTCTTGCAGTTAAAACTAAATTTAATAGTTGACATTCAGCACTATAGTTTTTAATTTTAGAAAATGTGTTACATGAGACACAAGCAACATTAACAGGCACATTAATCAGCTCATGGGGGCTAACTTAAAAGTAGACTTCATCTACATGTATGTAAATTTATCTCTTGTTTCTGTTAAATTCCAAAAATCTCTCCAACCATTACCCTATAGCTTATACACTAATCTTCAGGGAATGTTTTTTCTTTCTCTAAATGTAATCATTTAATTTTTAAATAAAAACATTTTAAAATAAATTCTAATACCGCAGCTGCCATTTTGGCAGTGAGATTGTCATGCAGAGAGCTGGTGTTAAAAGATCAGATTAAGAGCCTTCAACCCTGGCTCCCAGTGAGGCTCGCAGCAATGCAAGAGTGATTTTCCATGCCTCTGAAGAGACAGGAAATAGAATTCATCTTCTTCTAATAACCTGCCCCCTCCCCTCCCCTCCCTCCAGATTCCGTCCATCTGGCCTCAGGGTAAAGACGAAGAGTCTGATGCTCACAGAATGCCCAGAAGAGGAAGAAGGTGGGCAATGTTCAGACACAAAACATCAGAGAGGACTGGATTGGACACGAACAAACATGTCTGTGGCCCACACATTAGAAGCTATAAACACAACTTGGGAACCTGGAAAAAAAAAAGCCAATTAAATCCAAAGTAAACAGAGTGAGAGATATACACAGAATTAGGATTTAAAAAACCATGACATGGGTCATTCATTACACATGAATCAAGGATTTCAACCAAGAAATGTCAAAAGTAGTGGGGAAATAAACAGTGAATGGTAAGATTACGATGCCTACCTGCTCCCAGCCTAAAGCAGAAAAAGAGCCGCCAGTATCTCCCCCATGGCTTTCTTCTACAGGGTACAACTTTCTCAGCCAATTAATTCCAGTCCAGTCTTGCTCAGCACCATCTACCATTACACATTTTGTTCCTACTGGGCCTGCTTCCACAAACAACATAACTCACGTGGGAAAACAACCTACTGGCAAATCAGCTCCACCCACACCCCCAAGACCTCCTTCCACTTCTAAACGAAACACCACAGATCCTGCAACAATGCCATGGGAAGAAGCTGTCTGGTGATTACATATGAGAGCTCTGTGCCTGCAGAGGCCTAATGCCACCCAAGGGATAATTCAAACTTTGCCTTCTGCCTTGGTTGGCTGTGACTCCTCGGCCTGGTTACAGCTCTGTGGGTTGCCCATTCTTCCCATTCTCCATCTCCATAAAGCAGAGCTGCTTTAAGTAAGAAGAAGCACGCACTGATCTGGAGTGGGCAAAGGGCACCCAGGCCTTCCTAAAGAAATGCAATCAGGCCCCTTGACTGCCCTTCGCCATTCCATCTAACCTAGTCATCACAAGCAAATTCTGAGTGGACACAGGTAAATGGGAATATAGTGGGTGGTGGTTTTGTGGTAACAACTAAAGGGGGAGAAAGACTATACATCCTTTGCTGTTTGCAATCCAGAAGAGCATTTGAATTCAGGATTTTAACTTAGGTCCAGGGTTGGTGGATATGAGCTCCCTAAAGGAGGTGTGTGTGTGTGTGTGTGTGATTTATTATTTATTTATTTATATGGCGCCAATGAAAGGTACCCATGGTTCCTGAGGTATAACCCAGTTCAGACCAAATGAGAAGTCACAGAGGATTCCACATCTCTTTAACATACATGCATACACAAATACCAGCAGCACTCTAACATCATTAGCTCATGCCCACTGGTAGGCAGGCAATGAACCGCTCTGTAGAAAAGCAGCAGCACAACAAAAAAGAACTGAAGGGTAGGAGGCCAGTGCCTCGGTGCCTTCTATCCCACGACATATAGCACTGTGGCTGCAAAACATGCACGTATTTCTTTAGTTAGCTTCTTCTCACAGCTGATCTTCCCTGAGCAATGAAGGATTCCGTACTCTGGAAGCAAAGTCATCCCTTTCCAGCACGTTCACCTAAACTTTGCAACTATCAAAAGCAAGTAAGCAAACAAAAAGAAAAAAAAGCCACATAGAAGCCACCACGCACTAGGAATGCACCCCCTTATTCCAACATGTGTGCATTTGTGGACACTGTGCACTGCCACCCCTCATTCCAATGTGTGTGCATTTGTGGACAGTGTGCACGGCCACAGGAGGCGAGTGAGAGAGCAAGGGAGCCGCAAGCTGGCCCTGGCATGAATGAAGTCGGGGCACTCAGAGCAATGAATTCACTGAGTCTGTCTTGCATATCTTTTCTCAAATACACAGGCAATATAAAGACTTCATCGAGTAATAATAAGTAACTTTTTAAGAGCTGCTAGCCAAAAGTTATGTTAGTTTGTTTACTATATAAAGTACTTTTTATATGGTAAGTTTTCTGTCAACTCCTACTGCCCAGTAACACAAACGTAGAACAAACTTTTGTCCTCTGGGCAATTTTTCAATCTCCCCTATTAGATGCCATTAAGGCAAACAGTCCTAATTCTGAGGAACACTACATTGTCCAACGACATCTAAATATTTTAACTGAATTCTCCTTTGCACATTAGAAAATATTTCATTATATAAACACAACTGTGTTCCCCTGAACACAGAAGTTGGAGAAGGTGTAGAAGTTGGAATACAAACACTGTATCTTAGAAATGTGCAATATAAACACCAAGAAACTGAGAAGGCCAAAGCATCAGTCCCACAATCCCTTTTCTGCAAAACCACTGAAATGGCACCTTTTAGCCCAGTGCCTGAAACCGACTGCCTTACCTCTTGGGACAGGAAAGGAATGACTTGTGCACAGATAGCGTTCAGCCTCTTGACAATCTCTGCCTGCAAAAAAGCAAAAACAAAAAAAAAGGAAAGGAAAGCAATAAAGAGAACAGTCAGCTTGTTACAAATTCCCAAAATATTAACAGGATGATATTAAAACACACTTTATATTCTGGCTGGTGTATTTCATAAGGAAGAGGAAAACTCATCAGCAAGCCCATTAAAGGGAGGCAGGGACAACAGTGCCACATTAATAACACAATTTATTAACCAGAATTCATCTTAAAAAGTCAATCTTCAAGAACTAGGACAACATAAAATGGAATTTAATTTTCATAACTGGAAATCAATTTTCAAAAGCCTCCAATGACCTTATTCATTCTAATGTGATTTTTTCATAAAACACTAAATTTTTATAATTTAAATAGTAAATATACATTCTTCCCTATATCCCAACTTCTTCAATTATTACTCAATGGGATTTTATAATCAAGTCCCCAACCTCCCAAAAGAACAGTACCTAACCAACCCCAAAAAGTTCATTAATTCAGATCCTTAGTAATTAATTGTTGAAGAATCGTACGTGTTCTTCAACCATAAAAATTCCCAGTGTATTCACCAAGATTTTCTGTGTGAGGAGGCTTACAACACGCTAAAATCTTCCTACACTTAGCAGCAAGCAATATGTGTGTATATGAAGACTAACATTGGGAATATCAATCAGCATTGTACTATTTATCTGTAAAAGTACGAGTAATGTCAGATAAGAGATTTTTCTCTAACAATTTTTTTAAGTATAAAAATGTACACCAATAGGATGCTAGAGTAAGGTGGAAAGAGGGGTGGGAGGAAGGGAGGCCACCACTATGTTTTCTTTAAAACGTGACCCAAAGCTTCACCAATGGTCATTACAATTCCTATTATCAAATGGCTCCTTATAGGCTTTGGCATGTGACATGTAAACAATTTTTTTTTGAATGCACATACATATGAAAAAGCTTGTATTTTAATGATAGGGTGGGCAAAAGAAAAGGGGTGTTGAGAGACAGAAAACAAAGCAATTACTATTCTTGAGACACTCTTAAAATAAATTCCATCAGGGTCAGTTCCTCATTTTGTAAGAGGACAAAATGCTCTTTTTTCTTACTAAGTCATTACCAGAATGACAGTGACACTCTGCTTGTGCAACCTAGGTTTCCTTCTTTCACCAGCAGTCCTTCTGACTTTACAGCTAAGCAATCTTCTAAATGCCAGCACCTTAAAAACTCTGCCAGGCAAGAGTAAACACAAATTTACCATAAAGTTTCAAAACCCAAGCTTTCCATTCTAGTTCTGCATTCCTAACAGGATGGACAAAAACCCGGCACCAACAAGCAGACGTGAGTAAGGACCCAACTGTGCTGACCTGATTTAATTTATGGCACTGGCCCCATGGAGCATTTAGCTCTCCTTTAAGAATGCTTAAACCACCATGAAAAGCTGCAATGGGAATCACCAAATCACTCTCCAGCCTGGATGAACACATACCACAGTGGTTAGGGGTGAAATTCCAGTGTGAGCTGAGAAAATAGACGGGCATTCGCCAGTCTAAAAGCACGGCATCTCAAAGGCATTTGGTTGTTAAACTTTTTGTAGGGAGAGGTGGAGGGGGAGAGAATAAAAGATAATGAGACACTTTGGGGCAGACCAAACTGATGATTCTAATGCTTAGAACCATCTGCCAAGCATATTTTCCTCATTATGTTGTTTACATAAATAAAATAGTCCCTTGCTAGGAGGGTTGAAAAATGTGTGGGCACATAAGAAAACTGAGTTCTTTAGTTTGCCTGCATAATCTAGGCAATAAAAACTACTCTAAGGAAACTTACTCTGCTGGCAAAATAAAGACCAAGAGACATTTATTTGGCTCCTTTAACTTTAGATCTAGGCTATCTTAAGTCTGACAACTATGAAAAAAAAAATCTGTAGTTTCTTAAAAATAAATGTAGAAAAGTTATTTTATCAATTCATGTATATTAACACACACACATAACAGAAAAGCGGGGGAGGGTGCCTTCCAAACATTTTCTTTAGAGGCCTCCTTTTGTTTAAAAGACTTCTTAATTTCTTTAAGTTGTCATGCCAATGGATTTTCATGGTCAGGCTAATTGGCAGCAGGGGGGTGGGATATGTGTGTGTGATTTCATAAAATTAAGCCGGCCATTCCTCACTTTGAAAGCTAAAGTTGCCTCGGAAACACTGCTGCTTTCACGGTCATCTAATTTTGCTTCTTTTGTCCCATAGGACCCAGCTTTTGGGAGGCATCATTTATTTACAGGCCTTTCCACTGGGCTTCAGTGATCAGCCAATAATACTGTGGACACACACTTCTAATGGCCTATGTTTTGAAACTGAGTCTAATCTAATGGCGTGAGGCCCAAACTCCTTTTCCAGCACAGCCATTAAAGGATGTAGGTTATTGCTGTTGTCACCATTGATATTTGTCATTGTAATGTAATTAGGGCCCTAAAATGATGCATTACAGCCCTTGGCATAGCTTCTATTAAAATCTTTTCTTCTGCTCACTGAACTGCGACCTGCTTTCTGATGAATAACAGACAGACAGCTTTAGGGTAAGGAGCAAATTCATCAAAGAAGTATTTTTCAGCTTTGGGGAAAGAAGGGGAAAATAGGCAACCTAGAAGGAAGAGCACTAGGGGAGGAAAAGCCACAATACACATTTGAATTTCATCTGACCACTTGAAATTCTGATTGTGTCTGATGAATCTTGCTTAGACAATATATTCCCAGTCTTCGAATCACATGGCTAATCAGGGCTCTAATCTGCTATCCATCAGGCTATGCCAGCGCTGTAGCTTCCCATCAAATTTATAGGTGATGTGGCTCATGCATCCCTGAGCAAGTACACTCACAGATCGCCGTTTAAACAGGCAGAGATTCTGAAATACTGCTGTTAGGGGTACTGGATGTTATCATAGTATTCGATGCTTTATGGACACTGACACTGCTAAGTATTGTCTTCAGTTGCCCATTATATACCAAAATAGCATTAATGGCCCCAATAAAAGAACAAAGGTTCCTGTCAAAATATAGCAAAAAGTTTTTTTGCAGCCAGTTAGTCAAACACATTAACAATTTCTGACACTTCTATTATGTTTTCCTCTATCCATCAAAATATTCATTTTAAAAAACGTATACATATTTTTCCCACCCTCAACTCACTACCATTCTATATTTCATCCTTCTGTAATTTCCCACCTTTAAGCCACCTCTCCAATAAAAAGAACCAATTAAAATAACTATCCCCAATTAAGAAATGACCCATTTGAGCAAAATATTTTAGCAAAAGTTTAACTAAAAAAAGGCATTCTATGAAAATCCCTCACCTATGCATTTAACACCTGGCCCGTGATTGCTGACAAGCTGACTCTGGAGTGGTGATGGCCAGTGGGCTAGTAGCATCACCAGTCAGCAATGAAACACAAACAGACTGAGAAGAGCCTTTTATCCTTTTTTTTTGTTCACACTCCAACTCAAGAACCAGCAGAAATGTATTAACGACCTTGCGTCATGGAAAAAGCAAGGCCATGCATTGACAAGAATGCCACCATTCAATCACTAGATTAAAAAGCAGCAAATACTTAAAGCACACTATCAAAAACTGATTTTCTTTATCACTTATAACAAATTACATTAGTCAGTTAAGTAAGACAAAAAAACTAGTTAAGCCTACACTTAAATTGAATTAAAATCTCTCAAATAGTTCTAGTACAATAAATCTAAATTTTATTTAGATTTCCGCCAATATAATTTCCCTTAAAAAAATTAAACAAATTTTATTTTAACCACATAATAAACTTGAGAGAAAAGAGATGACTTTATTTTAGATGTATCAAAAATAAATACTATCACTTAAAAAATGTTTCTTAGAATTTTTAGCCTCTCATTGAAATAGGAAGAACACTATTACAGAGTACTATTGAAACAAAACAGAATAACAAAACATTATTAGAAAACCATTTCAGCAGCCAACCAGAAAAAAATAACCCAGAAAAAGAACAATAACAAAATAAACCCAAACTACTATAGTTTCAGAAAAACATTCTTGAATAACATTTCACAATTAATTTGTTTTCTACAGCAGTTTCCCTGCCAAAACTTCATTTCAAAGATGACTCTATTTTATTATGTGTTTATCAAGAACATAATGCCCAATATATATAGACACTTTTTAAAAAGTGAAGAAAAATTCCTTCTTATTCTTTCTGGAATCTTTTGTGGAGTAAGCACCAATAATCTTGCAACTCTTTTATCCTCCTTTTACCACTGCAGAACCAAGACTGTAATTTTAACTCGATCAGAAAATAAATTATCTTGACTTGCTCATCTATCTACTCCAAATTTCCTGAGAAACAGTTTAACTTCTGAAACTGATCTTGCCTGCTCAAAGATTTAAAAATTCAGAGGACTAATGAGAAGAAATTCTTCCCAACTTAATTAAAATCCACACTAAACATAACAGAAGTATTCAAGTAGTACTACTTCTCTACCCTGACAACTCAGTTTTTATCTTGTTATCCAAATTCAACTTTACAAAAACATATAAAGGATAACACTAATGTTATTTTATTTTTTTAAAAGACAAACTGGAATAAGTCTTAGAGATTTTAGAAAGAAAGTACTGTCAGCACCGCTAGTAAGCTGGTAAACCAGGTGCCTAAGTTTTATTTGAATTCAGGTGCTTGTTTTGTACAGAATATTTTATATTACTTAATAAAACAATATACTGAAGTGGTAACATATTAATAATCAATTTAATAGGGCCTCTAGTTCCCTAAAGGAGTGGTTCAAACTACCAAGACTTTTTTTTTTTTTTAAACAAAGTATTAACACGTTATAAAAGCTCTCATCATCCCACTTCGACCCGGGAGAAAGAGATACTGTCTAAGGAGTACTCAATTGGAATTGAAAGTACCGATGTTCAACCACTTGTTTACCTCTTACCCCAGGAGTGTAACTAAGCAATTGATTCTACTGATGTTAATACCTTCAAGCAATGTCAGTCTGCTTTTTGTTTTGAACTCATGTTTATGCTATTTTCCTGTGTGCTAGTTAAGTTCACAGTGCACACACCAAAGTGCTCCATGTGTTTGTCCTAACAAGATACACATAGGGGTGCTACAGTAAGTAGGAATACGCAGGACAATGTCTTTTCCAGAGAGTATGTCATTACACCCCCATTTCATGAAACTATTTCAATCTGTCCCCAAAGGCGAGGTGGTATTTTACTGAAGCATTTTTGCAATGGTTAGAAAAAAGCACCCGTCTCTCACCTCTTAAAGCTTTTAAAAAGATCTTTAAGGGAAATCCCAGATATTTCCCTATTATCATACCTCCATCTTCCAGGCTCTGGTTATTGTTTAAACACTGCTCCAAATATTAAGAGTGATAATTACCAAGGCTGAGAATAATGACTATTGTGCCTGACATCCAATTACTTCTACAAGGTCAAATCATTTCAGTCCTCAGGTCTGAAAAACACTCAGCTCCACCAGAGGGGCAGGACAGGGAAAATGGAAAAAAGATGGTAGGGAAAAGTAGGATGTCAGAAATAGGAACATAAAAATGTCTTTCTTCATGAGCTTAAATTCAGCCTACATGGAACAAGGTAGGGCTGGTCACAGACCCTGATGACCCGGAGTACTGAACACCCACACCCAAGTTGGCAAATGTCTGTCTACTCAGCACTCCTGTGCAAGCAAACTCCGCCAGCTACTTTTTGATTTCTCTTCTCCTCTCCTTCACCTCTCTTTTCAACTCTGAAAATGAATCTGAATCTCTACCTATCTACCTCCCTCCCTCCCTCCATCTCTTCCCTTCCCCGACTCTTTCCTACTGACATAAATGTACAGGAGCCTTTGAATGCTGATTCACAATTAAGCATTTTGATAGTAAGCTATTAACAGAGGGGACAAATATCCTTTGTGCTCATCGTAGGTGAAGATCACTCACAGTTTTCCCCCAACATGATCTATGTGATTAAAATACATGTGAGAATTACCTAAAGGACAAAAGAACTTTGGATACTGGAATAAAACCAAAACCAAAAACACTAACTTCATACCAAGTTCTCATCATGGGTAGTTATCACCAGGAAAACATGAACAGACCTTTCACACATTGAAAGCCATGCTATATTTCTTACTCCATTTTCATAGATTCGGCTAAATACTTCCTTTTCTCTTTTTTAATTTACCTCCATTTTTCAACAAAGCTTCATCAATATCCACATTCCTCAACAGCTCTTTTCCTCTTGTCCTTTCTATTCTAGCCTCTTCCTAATTATATAAAATTTCAACTCTCTGAAGCCATAACTGCCAAGATACCCTTCCATCCAACCCCTTGGACTGTGTTTTTGCTTTGATCAATAGCCAGCTCTTATTAAAACAGAAGTTTTGCTCGTCTGCTGTCTGCACTTCCACTGCTCCGCTAAATACTTCCATTACCAAATAGGCACAGCAGACAAGTGAATCCATAGACACTGGCCTGGCCAGAGCACAAACAAGGACAAGCAAAGGTCTGACCCCGGCATCAAAAAAGATAGGAATGAAAAAAGCATGGCGAGGATGAAGGAGGGCCCCTCTGTCTGAACTGCCTTCCCCAGATCTTCCCAAGGCATTTCCCTGTGCCTCACTGCAGTCCCCGCCCACAGGACACCTCCTCAGATATCTTCAATGCCCCTCCTCTATGACTCCACTCCCTCTGCCCAATTAGCCTTTCGTTACGGCATTTATAATCATCTGAAGTTAGCTGACATGTTTGTGTTTTCATGAACTTCTCATGTACTTCTCAAACTTTAATGTGTACACTAATCACATGGGAATCGTGTTCAAATCCAGCCTGGAGTGGAGCCTGAGAGTCTATACCCCTAACAAATTCCAAGGTGAAATGATGCTGTTGGTCCAGAAGACACGCTGAGAACTAAGGTTCCAAAGAATGCAGGCTCAATGAAAGCAGAGATATCTCTGTCTACAGCCTCCGTGCCTGGTGTGTGAAAGACACTCAAAAATATTTGCTGAATTAAGAGAAGAAACTGCAGCTCATGTCAGATGCTTAGAATCTCCAGAAATCTTTGCAAGCTTGACAAAATTGGGAATAATTACAGCAAAACCTGCTTAGGTTCTGATTTGGTTTGTTTGCCTTCCCAACACACATCCTTTCTGGCATTTAGGATGTCAAACTACTTGAAAATAGAAGTAATCACAGTGGACCTCCAAAAAAAAAAATATGCACATTCATTCTGGACAATTCCTCACTGGTAAGTAAAATTAAAGCTTCCATTCTGAAAACTTTGCCGGACATGTTTTAAAGGACTATTTTAGAAATACAGTGAAAGAGATGCCACTTAGCCTCCTTCCTGAGATCACTCACAGGAGACTGCCATCACCTGACCCACTGGAATTGGGGTAACAGTGAAGACGTCACACTGGATGGGCACCGTGTGTACTGAGTCACGGTCAATCTCCACGATGGTTTATCTCCACAGTGAACCAGTGGGATGATCCCAAAAGCCCAAGGAGAGGCCCTAGCCATGCACCTGCATCTGTGGTGTCACAGGAAGTAAAAGAGTGGGTCCTGATAATTTGAGGTGCAGCGGGTTACAGGAATTATACACACCACAAGTACCCAAGTAGACCAGTTTGCACATTATCAACCCCACTCAACACCTGGATAGTCAGAGACGGGCTTGGGGAGCCAGGGACACAGCTGTAGCGTGAGGACTCCTAGGGAGAACATGCTTTGAGAATTCCTCACTAACAAGGTCCAAGAATGCTGCAGCTCCACGTGGATGGGGTCCCAGCTACAGATTCGGATCCACAGATCCCCTCCCCACTGGCCCTGACAAACCTGTCTGAATACTCTCACTGTCGAAAGGTTCCAATAATTAGAAGTTTTTACTTAGAACCTACTAATTCCTGGCCTGTTTTTATCATTTTGTTTTGTTTTGTTTTTGTCATTGGTACAGGGTGTCCCACACAAAAATCCACTATTGCTCACTGATTCCGCACCCAAATTCTTTTAATGACTCACATAGGTGTGACCCCTGTACACTGGTTAAGAAATGAAGAGGAAAGAAGTCCCATACCACAGACTGAGAAGTCCCTATAATAAAATAATAACTATTTCTTACGCAATAAGGCTCATATCTAGTTTTTCTTTTTTTCTCCTTTTTTTAATACTTTATTAAGCAGGTTGAGAAAATTAAAGGTATAGAGAACTACTGTCATCTATTTTTGCTCCTGTACTCCTAGTTTTTTTTTAATGTATTTCAAGCTTTTAATTGTGCAAGCTGTTCAAAATATTTAAACACATGTATATTAGTAAAAGCTAAAACCATGAAGGTATTGCTCTCTGCCCAAATACTGATTAAGTACCTACTATTTATCAGGCCTATTTTGGGGGATGAATGGGGACACAGGGGTGAACAAGTTCCTGCTGTTATGGAGTTCACATCATCGGGGTGGGAGACAGAAGCAAACAAATTAAGTATTTAAAGACGAGTTTCTGATACTGAAAAATGCTAAGAAGATAAAATTACAGGTCTAAGAGAGAAGCCTAGGGTGGGGGTGGGGGTGGGGGGGGTGGTATAGTTTAGATAAAATCAAGGAAGAACAAATTAAAAAGTGACTCAAAAGCTGAGATGTGGCTGGATGCGGATATTATTAACAGGTATTACATACATAAAGAGCTCCCTGATCAGATGATCTCACACAGCTTAAACAAAGTAAAACAGGTTTCTTTCTGGTTGGGTATCTCAGAGCCTCTCATTTGATAGTGTTAGTTATAAATCTTTGAAAAGGAGCACATAAAATGCAGTCCTAATCAAACTTCTTTGAATATAAAACCCTTTCTTCTCAAAGCTCTTTAAAGGAGATTATATTACTTGGGAAACATTGAGTTAGTCAGTGGTTTCCAGCCCTAGATTTACACTAGCACTACAAGTGAAATCTTTCACAAACACCAGTCCAGGCCTCACCCCAGACCAATGAACTCACACTCTCAGAGGGTACAGCCCACCCATCAGTATTTTATTTTAAAGCTCCCCGGGTGATTCTAATGTACAGGCAGGACTGAAAACCATTAAGCCAGAGCACAGGATGCATGCAATAAAAACTAAGTGAAAAATAAGGACAGAGAGGGTTCACTGGGGTCAGACTGTGGAAGGTCTTGAATGCCATGCTCAAGAGCTTGAACTTTATTTGGAAGGCAGCAAGGACCTATCAAGGACAATTCCTAGGAAAGCTATGATAAATACCAGACAGGAGGTTAAGACACTCCAGTGCATTTCTGCCCTCCAACCCCTCCCCTTTCTTGCCACTGATTATATTTGAGTGGCTGTGGAAGGATAGAGGAGATTTATAACCACAAAACATACCACAAGAGGAAAGATGGAGAATGAAAGATAATTTCAGAATAGAAACAATATGAATTCCCATAGCGCCACAGACTTAGGAAATTCAACAAGATGCTTTCAGATATCAGCTCATTCATTCACTGCTACCCTAAGCTCGCAGCTATGGTAGAAACAGGACTGAATGCCCAATTGATCTGGGTCCTTGAAGCATTTATAATCTAGTACACCAGAAGAGCAAATAGAAATAAGCACAGTAATAGACACCATGTGGTACCTAGGCAGTATACAGAGGAGCCCTAGAAATGTAAAAGTGAGGATGGCAGAAACCCCTTCTGGCTAAAGTTAATACAGTGGCTTTGGAAAGAGAGCAATATGTAATCCATATCAATTCCAGTTTTCAGTAATTGTCTACGATACTGTCAGGCACGGTATTACAGTCTGAGAAAAGAGTAGGTGAACGGGAAAGACTTACAGAGCTCATAATCTAGCAAATGAGACAGACACTTTTAAAAAATGTAGGGTATTTTTAAATGCTTAACAGGGCACTCTGTTTCCCAGACTAACTCATGGTGAGGTTAATCTGCTGGACAAAGAGAAGGACAGGGCAAAAGGAAAGGGCAAAAATGATCCAAACAGTGAGGGACATTCATATTGAACAAGTGAAAGGGAACAAGTGAAAGGGAACAGGGGCAGCACAAAATAAGGCTGAAGAAGCAGACCCAGAAGTGCCTGGTATGCCAGGATTATCTCCACCGAGGTGAGTCCAGTTAGGAGACTCACAGTCAGAGTTGTTTTAAATATGGTAGCTTAGGGTACCAGTCATCATAGTTGTCACTGTGTCACCACCACCACCACCATCATCCTAAAATTCAAGGAGGGCTTCCTCTATGCTAGATATTTCCTTTAAACTCAGAACAATTTTAAGAGGATTATTTCTGTCCAATTTTACAGAAAAAGCCAAGGAAGAATCAAGTGGTTAAGTAATTCACCATGATCAGGCGGCGGGAGAGATGCCCACACAAGCAGGAGTAACTGGGAGTAGATTCCAAGGGGCCAGAGGATGACCTGGGTGCGGCTAAACATGAGAAAGGCAATCAGCACCTTCCCCTGGACTTCTGGCTTGAGCAATTGGGTGGATGCGGCTGGCATTTGCTGAGATAAAGATCACTGGACCAAGCACAGGCTTGTGGAAGATGTCTTTTTAGGATATGCTGAGTTTAAGTACCTGTGAATTCTCAGTTACATGTAATGGTCTCAGAGGAGAAACATAGGCTACAGAAAAAAATTGTGCATCCATCTACTAAGCTGCATGGACAAGATCACCTACGTAAAGGGTAAAAGAAGAGAAGAACATAGAGGCACGTTGGGAATATTGGCTGGATCTCCAGGAATAGGAGGGCCCCTAACGAATAGTCCAATATCAACAAAGAAGTGTACCCTGAGCTATTTAAGCCCAGATAAGGGCGCAGAGAGCAAAGGCTGCATACACAGCAATTAGCCAGGAGACCAGCACAGGAGTCCAGGCATAACAAGAGTCTGATGGAACAATGGTAAGGGCAAGGAAAGGAGACACACTGGACATGGAGAACCAGCAGCACGTTGTAACTCCACTAGATCTGGACAATGAAAGTAAGAAACCCATGATTCCAACGTGTAAAGTCTGGATATGGTGCTACCACTCATTCAAAACAGGGAAATCTCACAAGGCTGGTTTCAAGGTTTGTTTCAGGGGAAAGTTACAGAAAGGCAAGGGGAAAACCCAGATTCAAATGATAAAACATTCTGGAAAGCACACCACATACTGTGAATGATACAACTGTGCAGTCTCAAATCCCAGATTGACTGTAATTACTAATCCAGTTGAACCATGACTCTAAATAAACCCCTAATTGATTTTGGACTCCATTTCTACAACCAGGAAATGGGAAGAACAGCAGCTGCCCCATATCTGGTTGGCAGAAATAGTTATGAGGGTACACTTATGAATATAATCTTTTAAGGTTAAGTAGTTCTTTTCTAAAACAGAACTGAGATTACACAGTGCTACAAAGTGAGTAGCTGTATTGTTAGACACCAATTCAAGCTTAAGGCTCTTCCTGTCTCTCAACACGTCCCTCCCTGGTGTGTAGAGGGGGAGCAGATTCACTGGCACAGTAATAACAGAGGACAGATAGTAGGACAGTGCCTCCCAATTGATTGTAAAGAGAAGTGAGGTCACAGGCCCAGGCCCAGATAATTTGCTATTTCCTACTTTCTTGAACTGTGACCCAGAAAAGACATTCTCAGTATTTATGTTTTGCTACTGGCAAAGGACTTCTCTTCCTCTTTTCTTGGTAAACAGATTCTTGCCCTGGATGCAGTATGTTTTATATATGGTAGTAAAAGTAAAGAATAGAAGGCTGGGGGAGAGGAAGAGAAGTGGAGGGAAAATCAGGCTTAATTTCAAAGCCTCTTGCAATTTAAGACTACAGAATAACAGTTATACATGAGTTATAGAAATATGTGCTTTCCATCGGGAAGATAAGAGAAATGAAAAACACAAGTTCTCCATAAGACAAGCTATTTGGAATTCAGAAGTACTCAAAAGAATTTAAACAAGTTTCGCGTTAACTAAAGCAAACTGCATAGTCTCTTACAGCTTCCTCCTTATGAATCTGTGTCAACTGCCTTGACATAACTTACTATTTTGCACGTCTCCACCACGTTGAACTTAATTTTACCCTTAACCTAACTTGTCTTTGAACTTACCTCTTTTTTTTTGGGGGGGGGGGGGGGTTACATTTTCCTTTATTTTATGAACTTCAATTTCAGTCTATTCCTAATTTATAAAAACAACCCTAACAAACTTTTTGATTGAGTAAATATTCTACAGTAGTGCTACTGAAAGTAGTCAACCCCCAAACTGTTATCCATTGGCGAGAAGATAATGGGCTTGTGCTGGAATTAAGCCTACTATTGTTTAGTTCAGTTAGGTGGATTTTTTCATTCTTTTGGACTTATTTATTTATTTATAAACAAAGGCATTCTCGATAAAGTAGTGTGTCAATTTACAGTCTGGTACTAGCCCCTTACCGTATCGCCCACCTTTAAAAAATAGCTACCACAAAGGACTCTGAGCAGCACTTCTAAATTGCAAACTGTACTCGTACTGCCTGGACCTTTACAAGAGGTGGTAGGTATGTTCCTTCGGGGCAACAAAATTCTCCAGCACAGCCTTAATAAGTGTTGTAGTCCATGATCCCCTGTCTGGTTTACATACAGAGGCTAAGTGTGCACAGTTATACTTAACTACTTAAGGGTAGGTGACGGCTTCAAAATCAGTTCTGCACACACTCCAGGCCAGGGGTCTCCCCACTCGATCATGCTGCCTGCCAGTCTGTTGCTGTGCTACAGGCAGCAAATGAAAGACTACAAGGTTATAAACAGTATTTTCTTATTCCTAAACGATGGGGGTAATAAGAGCTTGGAAGATGTTACAGCTTTAGGATGTTTTGTTGTGTCCCACAACAAAATATACTGTGAAACTGGAGTTTTGCCTGGTTTAACTTAACGTTTAATAAATTTTCTGCAGAGAATGTGCTTAAAGAACCACCAAATTAAAATGAAATATACTACTTCATCATTCTTTTTGCCTAAAATACTGCTCAGGAATTAGAAGTCAATATGGGCAGGGCAGCCATTGAAGGGTGAGGAGGAAACGGAATTTGAAAGTGTAAGTACCTATAAGAGTGGGGTCTCAGTGAGCAGGGGAGGGAGAGATGGAAAGTGCCCCTCCTTTTCTCTGTACAATGTGTCCAACCATTAGCCACCAGCTGGAGCGCAGCCAGGGTACCTAAAGCAAGGTACCATAGAAATTACTTGAATTTGCTGAATTATTCCAGAAGTGGAACAGAGGTTACGCAGATACCACACTATGTATTAATCTTGACATCCTAATTGGGGGTCTCATTCGAGCAGCACATGGATCCCCAAATACTATGTAAACTACACCATGGAAATAAGAAACGACATAGATATGACAGCAATTTTAGAGATTCCTGGGTCCTTGCTACTTAAAATGTGGTCAGTGGACCAGCAGCATCGACATCACCTGGGTGTTAGAAATGGAGAATATCAGGCCCCATCCAGACATGCAGAAACAGAATCTGATTTTAACATGATCCCCAGTGGCTTGCATGCACATTAAAGTTTAAGAAGCACTGTTCTAGTTCACAGGTTCTCAACCGGGCTGCACTTTAGAATCACCCCTGGAGCTTCCGAAAAATACTGATGCCCAGGTCCCAGGTTAGGGGACCATGGAGCCAGCATTCTAAACACATTGATCTAGTCCCATCCCCTCGTTTTACGGATATGGATGAGTAACTGAGACTGAGAGAACATAAATGATTTACCAAGATTACAGGTAGTTACTGGAAGAATTTAGGTCCTAAAAAATATTTAGGATTATGATGCCCATATAAAATATTGAAGAAACCATAGTTATCAGTAAATCAAAATTAACTTTAAAGACATAAGGTTTCATTTTACTATGTTCTGTATTGTACTTCTATGCTTTGAAAAGAAATAAAGGAATATTCATGTTTATTTTATGTACTACCTTTTACACCTTGACCTGTACTTTCGATAGGAGTTATGGGAGCATAATTCTCCATCTGCCACAACCAGTAGAGACCGGTACAGCCTTCGCCTTTGGCTTCTGCCTAGGTCAGCAGGTAGGTCAGAGTGGTAGAACCATGGGTGATTCTTTCAATTTCTTTTATTTCTAAAGTTTCTCTAATGTGAATGAATGTATTATTTTAGAAGAAAACAAAGCACTTCAAAACTACCTTTTAAAAAAAATCTCAATTTAACCCAAAAAAAAAGGACAATCACTGTGTTATGATTGTAAAAGTTTCCCAAAGTGGAGAACTGATGCTTAGCACACCAAAGATGAGAAACTTTTGCCGCAACTGCTGACCCTTTTGGTGGTTGATGATTATGTCATTACATTTAAATTGCCCATAAATTAGCACTAGATAACATGGGCATGTGGTGGGAGGTGTGGGTGGAGAGAAGGAAATTAAAAGCTGCGGTCAGACTTGAAAAAAAAATACCCCATAAAGCAACGTATGTTTCTGACAGTTGAAAACAGACTGCATGACAGACAGCAAAACCACATTTCTGCATTTTTTTTTCTTTTGGAATGGATCTGTGGCTTCATGCCACCAAGCAATACTTTGGTTTACCAAAGTGTACTCTAAGGCCTTTTTAATTTCATGTTTACTTAACTTTCCTTACTATCACTGCTGTTCTCACTCAACTACAACAGCTTAAGACTAACATCTAAAGGGGTAAAGTTTAAAATACAGTTTAAAATGCCTCACCTTAGGAAAAAAGGACGAAAATTAACCACACACATAAAATTCACATGGACTAAAGCACCCATTGTCATTTCAGTATTTAGCTCAAACATAATTAACAATGAAAGGAATTATTTCTTTCAAAATATAGCAGTGATTTCTCAAGATAATTACAGACACAGACTCAGGTTCACATGAAATTTCTCAACACAAAGGATACGGAATCACTGACCTATCTACAGTTTTGGCCAAATCATATAAAAGTTAAAAAGAAACAGAGGAAACGAATGACTGGAACAAAGAGTTTCCATAACTGATGAATAATTTAGAGGGCTGCGTGTCTATTTTTAATGTGGGAAAACTTGAAAAGGAAAAAGAAAGAAAAAAAAGATAATTTGCAAACTCCCACTATTCTATCTTATATAAAGGTGATAGCGGTTAATCAAGCAAAATGAAGAGAAACACTCTCTTATACACTGACACAAGAGTGAAACACCTTCCTTAGAATCTTAGTTCCTAAAACCACTGCCCACAAAGGGCTGCCAAGCAAAGTCCCTGTAGTTTGAGTATAGAATAAAGGCACAAATACAGAGTCTTGCAAAACAGAATCCTAGAGGTTCTTGGCAAGAGTACAGATTTGCCAGGACATGAAGGGAACACAAGGATATGAGGACATGAAGATGAGAGAAGCTCATCTCTCTTTCCTTCCCTCCTCCTGCTACCACCCCTCCCTAGGCACCCATCCCCTAGCATAATCAAGACCAAGTTTCCCTCTCTGAAGTCTCTTTTATCTATTAATGGTACGTACTATGATTCTGCCCCTCTGCAGAGGTCACTGTCTTAGGCCTTTCTCCCATGCATTCCCACAGCATCCAATGAACTGCTAGGGTCACTTGGGTTCCTCCTTTCCAGGCACATTACACCGGCCCAATCCTGTCCCTCTCCAGCATTTATTGAAAATTAAACAGACATGATCCTTCCCTACTGTCTGATTAACCTTCCCTTTGCTTTCCTTAAATAGCCCACATACTGGAACTAGCGTTCAAGGCCTGTTATCATACACCCCAAACCTACCTTCTTCACCATTTTCACCTGTATCACCCAACCGAGCTGGAAACACTAACCACAGCCTGAATACGGGCAGCATTTTCCTTACTCTGTGGCTTCCACTTGGAACCCTCCCCTTCTTTCCCTTCTGCCTACATAATCCCCCACTAAAACGTCCCTCCATCCTCTCTAACAGCATCCTGAATCACTTGTGAGCCTTAGGAAGACTTCCTCCTCTTCTGTCTACATCACAACAGTGTCATCACCACACACTGACTTGTACTGTTCACACGAGCCCAAATGCCATAAAAAAAGAAAAGGATTAGAATCTCCATGGAGGCAAGCATTCTACCTCTCACAACTCCCTAACTCTCAAAGGGCCCTGCACGTAACATGAGGTCAAGTTGCATTTGTTGAATGATTAAAAGCCATCATAGCCTTCACCATCTATCTGGGGTGGCCAACACTACTCTTCCCTTAACCAAGTAACTCTTCTCAATGAAGGAAGAATACAAAAACCTCTAAGGATTAAGTTTTTTTTCAGGTTTAACTCTTTAGGTTATAATCATAACCTCTGGGTCTAGTTCTAGATATTTCAGTTTGAGAAGCTAAATATTTTCACTCAGGAAGTTAATTTTGTGGGTATGCCTCAAACAAACAAACATGACAAAAGCATGGCCCTAAACTGTAAAACTGAGAATCAAAAAAAGAAGAGAGAGGAATTAGTCAATCTAACCTGGGAAGCAGGCACGAATAACCATCTCACTATCCAAGTCCAGCAAAGAGCTCGCCAAATTTTTTTCAGTATGCATCCTAAACTAATGCAAAATATCCTAAGACTTCTTGCTTAGATTATAAGGAAATCCTATCAGCTCTCCTTAGATTTGGTTAAAGCAGGTAGGTCTTAATTATGGGCCTCCTTCTCAGGCCTACCACAGCAAGCATTTGGAAATGAGCTGCCACATTAAAAAGCAAGGTTTTTGTACATAAATGTGCCATGTCTGACCCAGCCTCTCTTAAAACCCATGAATGTAAGAAAAAGGCTTTCAAGGAAGTAGAGCTGTCATCTCCATATTCCTGGAACTTACATAAAGGAAGAGCTCACTGGAATTTTGCAGGACACAATTTCTCCATTAAGAAGCCCAAACAAGCATTTTGTCTTCTCCAACTTAGCCAGAAAAACGTTCAAGCAAGTAACTGTGGAATTACCACCATGCTTTTTATTGGCCACTTTAGGTGAACTATATTTTTTGAGGTTAACCAAGGCAGACATACTTAGAGGTAATAAGCCACACTCCGAAACAGTTCTACGCCCCAACAAAATCAAAAGCCTTTAAGAGTTACCCACATTCATAGCACAGTGCAACAGAGTATGCCGGGGGAGGGGAGGTGCAGAGTAAGCCCAAGCTCAAGTAAAACTGAGGTCCACTGATCAGTGCCCACACATTCAAATATAAATGACCCTAATGTTCTAGACTCACAGGCTACTCAGAAAACCCAAGGTTCCATTTCGTTTATTCATTACAATGTGATCAGGACTACACAAAGACAAACACAATGCACTTTCACCTAACCATGAAATCGAGTGAAAGAGCAGGACTCTTTTGCAGCAAGATCTGCAGAATTCCTCAGCTGGGGCAGACCAGACCAAGGCGTCAATGCTGAATTCTCAGGTGGCCCAGTCTGTCGTGTACATCTTTGCACTAACCGCAGGGGTGTCCAGGAAATTGGCTAAAATGACTGAGAGTGTTCAGCACGGAGAGAGGAAGGCAAATATAGTATGACGCTTGAAAAACTGTTACTAATTCTGAGGTCTTCAATGGGTAACCAGGACACCTGGGCCTCATTTCAAGCAAGAAGTTTCTGCTAGCCCAATGGTTCCAACGAAAAAGTCCATTACTCCATCTTCTTCAGGAAAAAAGACGGTAATAGAACACCCCCAATCTGAACTTGAAACAAGAGCCTACTAGCATTTACTCTGCCCATCATCATGAGAAAGGGAAGAGAAAACCATTTGTATAGTTTGACAGGTTCTCTCAAAATGACATAACTCACTAGAGAAGCCAGACAAAACTAATTCTTGTCCTCTACCCATTAGATGCCAGTAACACCTCTACATTGTGGCAACCAGAGATACCTGCAGACAGTGCCAAACCTCCTTGGGAGAAAGCAACTGTCCCAGTTTGAGACCACTGCTCTAGAGAAAGAGTTCTCAAACTCCTTTCTTTGGGTCCTGGTTTCCTCACTGTATCAGTGAGTGCTAAGGACTCCCTTCCCACAGAAAAGAGCACACAATTTTGCATGTAAGTTCAGGGACTACACAGATTCTTTAAAACCCAGCCAATGACCTCCATTGCCATTCTCACCACAGGCAGGCACTCAATGGTTTTTCAGGCCTCTGGACAGTGCCATATGGTTACAAAAAGGTATTGTACCTGTGTTTGAAATTTCATGACCAGAAGCACAAAAATATCTACAGGCTTGTGGTCATCAGGCCATAAGCCAGCAGTGGATGCTGCAGTAAAGATGCACCAATTGGTTCACTAACCTAGTGTACTTTTTCACACAAAAAACAAACAAACAAACAAAAACTATTTTTCCCTAACCAGGAACATCTCAGCAACTCAGAGCCATACATGGCTTTGCAGCTCTGGAGCCCTGACTGAAAACTATGCTCAGTATTTCCACTCAACAGTTACACTAGTAAAAAGTCCGAAAGTAAAAAATAAAGGAACTGTTTTACAAATTAAAAACTGAATCTGAAGACAAAGCTATTTCCACTTATTGAAAAAAAAGGTGTTCCTTCCACTCACATGGCCAGTGAAACAGCGCCAGAGCAGAACCGCCACGCTGAGCGCCGGGTCCGGCAGCCAGGTGGAGAAGCCACTTTAGTTTATGAGAGGGCTGCTCCCCCACTATACCACACTGATCAAAAAGGTCTAGGGGCACAGAACTTGCTGATCTGAGAACACACACAGCATTTTCCTGGTACAAACTTATACCTAAAAAGGATACCCACTATTATTTATAACACTTAAGCTCACAGTGTACAGAACACAGAAGACTAACTAGATACATTTTAAAAAAACAAAAATAAAACAAGCTTACCATATTTAAATAGTCACTAAGGAGGGAGGTATGGCTAATGGTTCAGAACACAGCTCTGAAGGGGGACCTCCTGTGTATGAATCCCTACTCTGTAACTTACTGGCTATAAAGCCCTGAGCAAATTTCTCAGTGTCTCTTCACCTTAGTTTCCATACATAATAGGGACAACCAAATCGCCTCCTCAAAGGCTTATGAATTAAACAAATTTCTACATCCAAAGCACTGCATCACCTGGTACATGGGAAGCACTCAGTAAATGTTAACTGTTTGTATTATCATTAATATTCATCAAAGATACACATATGGAAAAATCTGTTAACTATATGTAGTCACCAACATGCTCAACCTAGAAGAGGACATGTAAGATGTGGCCTAACTGCTCAAAGTAAGGTTCTTCAAAAAATACTAGTATTTCTTCATATATAAAATTGCTTTTAAACCATAAGCCCTCAACTAGAATGCTCTAGAGTCAAGCAATGAAAATAGCAACAGAGCTTCTGCTAATGCTGGTCATTTTAAAATCGTATGATGTAAAAGCTGAAAGATTCTCTAGAAATAAATCATCGTCTGGAAATAAATCAAACACTAAATTTTAAAAATGCCCAATTGCCAGCTCAAGGGCCTCTGGCAGAACTGTGAGGAGAACTCCTAACCCTGGATGGCCTGCCTGAGGCCTTTTTTGCTCATCACAAAGCTGAAGAGCAAAGAAAACAAAGCTTAAAGATGGTTGACATACAAATGTAGAGCACTATGGGAAATAAAACAAAAAAAACAAAAGCATTCCTCCAGTTTTTCTAACAATGATTCATTCATTTGCTCTACCAAACATTGTGCTAGGTGCTAGTAAGAAAATACACTCTTCCCTTTGGAACTTACATTTTCCTGAAGAAACCTGATCTCTGCTTGACTCATCAGTTCAAAAAAGCCAAGATTAAACATTTCCCCCTTCTTTTATTTACCTAAGATTAACTTAAAAACCAAGTTGAAAAGTCCAAACCATCCCTTAGTAAAGGATCCTGATGAAGTGATGCAAGAAACCTCAGGACTTAAGATATCAAGCTCACTGCCAGTTTACACACTTGCTTTTTGACCCCAAGAGTCTGTAGGTAAACCTTGGCTGGAGAAACTGACAGAGCCATTGGATTCCAGAAGGGTAACTAATCAAACAGCAGCTAATAAACATTACATAAGAGTTTGGGAGAAAATTCTTGGACTACATTATAATTCATTTAATTTCAGAAGTTGTATGATTTAATATATGCCAAAGGAAAAGCGTAACAATTGATCACTTTAAAGAAGCACTCTTTACAAATACAGGAGGGGGGGGGGGCCCAAAAAACCCCATAATTTATAAAAATTGTGTATTCATTCCTACATGTTTAAACCTCAGTCACCTTCAAAGTACCCTCCATGTGATGCAATACCCTTTCAAGACACTTCTTTCCACTGCTCAAAACAGTTTTTGAACTCACTGATTTTGATGCCTTTTAGTGCTTCTGCCATTTTTTGTTTCACCTCTTCCACATCAACAAAAGATTTTCCTTTGAGGGCTTTTTTCCAGGAAACAAACAAACAAAAAGTTGCTCAGGGTTAAGATGGGGGAATAGGGAGGGTGGGGCACGGGGGGTAATGCCATTTTTGGTCAAAAACTGCTGAGCACTCAAAGTGGTGTCAGGCTTGTAAATCACCCATCATGAAATGGGTAAGCATGCTGAAAATCTTCAAAACAAATTCACTGAAGCCAAACACAGCCTCTCACAAGAACACCAGCGGGTACACTGATACAGATGGGTTCCTAGAATACTCACCATGCAGGGGGAGCCTGTACTACAAGGCCCCTGCCCTCCAGAAGATAATTCTGGCTTCTTCAGGTCCCCCTCATGTTTTGTTTTTTTTTTAGTACATGCTTTACAATTACTGCTGTAGTTCTGCATCAACATTACTTTGGCCTGAATGCTAGCCCTAAGAGAATCAGTGAATTCTAACCATCTACTAATTAACTGCGGGACTTCATCATTTAACACCTGAGTCATTTTATTCATCCTCATGAAGGGGGAAATGCTTTAGCAACATCACTAGGGCTTAAATAAAATAATGAATAAAAAAGTACCTAATAAAATACAAAATCTGTGTGCATGTATCTATATAGGTAGATACAGGGTACAGCAAAATTAGGTTTACAGTTGTTTGTATGGAAAATAATACAATAATTAATAAATAATAATATAAGAATAAACTCTTTTGCATACTCACAAATGTAAGCCTACTTCTGCTCCACCCTGTATAGATAAAATATAAGGTACTATATATATAATATATAGATAGATATGCATTTCTATTTATCGCTTAAGTAGGTTAATTTTTTTGGACTTAAATAAAACCTCTGAAAATAGTTGTTAAAAGGGACTTTCTGAGACTAGAAAGAAGTGATAGGGAAGTCTCAATTTCTTTCATTGGGTCATAGAAGAAAATAACAAATTAAAACAAAATAGTCATCTTAGACCAAAGGGGCTAAAAGAGATCTTGGTATTCCTTTCCCAAGAGAATACAGAAAAGCAGACCTGAGAAGTTAGGGTACTCAGCAGTATCACACAGCTGGTTACTGGCAAAGTCAGAACTAGAATCTGAATGTCCTGATTCATTATTCTGGGAGAGGTTGTAGAGTATCCTGGTAGGACACAGTACTCCAGACACACCATTTGGAATACAGAAGAAAAACCTATCATACCAGTGATCTGAAATTGAGTCAAACTCAGGATCTATTGTATTTTACTAGCCGGCTTATCTCAGGAGGTTATTTAATTTCTTTCTGTCTCAAACTCCTCATACATAAAATGGAAATATAATAATCATCTTATAAAGTTGTTGTGAAAATAAGTGAAGTATCACCTGCACAAGAAGCTCTCTAACACTGCTTTGTAAAATTTTAACTTTTTCGATACTATCCCATCTTCACAAATAAAACACACAAATATCTTCAAAGTTCCTGTCCCTTGAAAAGAACTAGGAGTTTGCATTTTTACTGACTTGGAGGGAAGTTAGCTAAACACACCACAGTGTAGTTAAGATCATTATCTCCCCACACTCAAACCACATGCACACTGACCTATTAATAGTACAACAATTCTTCATATAGACACCGACTGGTGATAGAATGATGTTCAAACTGAATTTTAAATTCAGCTAGGAAGAATTCAACTCTGCATCTTCAAAAAGATTCCACATGCTAAAATACATATATTCTACTTCAACTAGCCTAACTCTCCTGAAAGGCACACCAAGTTCAGTTGCTTTTACTTTCCCTTTCTCCTTTCTGCCTGGCATTTCCCACAAACTTAACAAGTAGGCACCACAGACCTATCCAAGCTGGGATGCTCTGCATTTGTTATCCTGCAACCTGTATATGCCCTTAAAAATATTAAATCACACATATTCTTGGCTGGTTTAATCCAAAGGCAAGTATTCTCTCATTCACCAAATATTTCCTGAGCACCTACTGTGTGACAGGCACAGTTCTCAGCACCAGGGAACAATAAACACCCATGTTGCCATGGAGTTCACATTCTCGTTCGCAGAAGGGAGACTGGCAAGAAATGAGTTTATATCCAGTAGAGTGTTTGCACAGTGCACTTTAGGCCTTTGGGAACAAGCAGTTTTATAAAGCGCTTTGCTAAAAGGGGATCTAGGCTTCATATTTTAAATTGTGGATCCTAGACTCCGTTTGGTCAAGACCCGGGCATTGAAGGGTAGAGGAAAGAAGACAAAGGCTCTGTACTCCTGCATAAACCACAGGTCAGACCTCTAACTAAAGGTGATACAGTAACATCTCCTAGACTGCCAGTAGCACCCCTTGCTCCTCATGTTGTGTAGTCAAGCACATATCATAGGAACAAACACACTATCTGCTGTTTGGAAACAGCGTGGTCAGTGATCAAGAAACTTATTTCCTTTTCTGCCAGGGACTCTGGCTATGTGACCTCAGGCCCTTTGCAGACCTACGTAAACCCTGGTCTACCTGCCAGCATGCTGATCCTCCAATACTGTGACACTGGGCTAGTCTAAGCCCTTAAGCCTCAGTCTCATCTGTTCAAGAAGGCCAGTGGAATGACATTGCTTGGCAAACTGTCAGGTACTCCACCGACAGAAGCTGTTTAAATAAATACATGGATCCAAGCTTGCTACTTGCTTTACAGGAACATCAGGAAGATTAAGGAGAACATAGAAAATGTCTTAAGCTCTCTGTAAAGAAAGACTACAAGAGCTCATAATTTCTACGATTACTATTCTTTCCACGTTATACTTCCCTGCATTTTCAAATTCTTTAACCAAAACAATCCACAGACCTTCAGAAGCAGCATACAGAGTCAGAAAATAAGAATCCTAATAATAATAATAATAATAACAATAACAATAATAATAGTAGTAGTAGTAGTAGTAAAATAAGCTTGCTAAAAAACCAGGAAGTCAATATCCATCTTCCTTTCCTCAAGCTCTCACTGCCTAGGCTGCTGCAAACACCAGGTCACTGCAGGCTCAGAGGCACACCATGGCCAGCAGGGTTGTGCACGGAGGCCACGTCTGCGCCGATATAGCAGCCAACCTCTTTTTCCCACGAAACAGTGTCTCCCTTCACAATACAAACTGTAAAGAATTTGCAGGCACAACCCTCAAAAATGATGACAAACTGACCCACTACCAGAAGATAGAGTACCTAGGGGGCAGCAGGAAGGGTTTCTCTTCCTGCTTCTTTGACCATCCAACTAAGAAAATCCAAACCTTGACCTTCGACCCACCTGGGTAGAGTGCAGGTTACACACTACAGCTCTGAGGAAAGTTTTGGCTTAGTAGGAGAGAAATAGCAAGGGCTTGGCATAAACGCTGGGTCAAGTCCAATGAAAACAGAGAGGGTATACAGACTTGCACTGATGAATGCCAGCAAAATCCCTCTTTACAGACATAAAACAACTACCACAAGCAGCTGTTACTAAGGCAAAGTCAAAACAACTCCAATTTTTGCTTTTGATTGTAACTTTTGCAGCCCTTCCCCCTTAAAGTAAAGCGATAATTTCATGACCTGTTTGAAGTGTACTGACTCCAAACAAGTCCAGTCCTAAGCCTTTCAAACTGTCATCCTCAGCGGAAACACGCAGTTGCCCACACCTAAAAGTGCTGCCTCCTGCTTCTCTCCAACAGCCATGCTTGCAAAACTGATGACACCTTAGCCACGAGGCCACTGAATGTGCTACCATACTGGGGCGGTAGGAGTTTTTTAAAAGGAAGTATGGAAAGGGATCAAGGGAAAGTACCCTCTAAATATCACATCCCTTTCACTTGCCCCATAGCCATCAAATGTATTATTGCTGTAGTGAAGTGATAAACCAGAATCACCAGTCAAATCAAAGGCAAGAAAAATGTTCTCATGAAAAACAAACAGAAATAATTTCTAAGTACACATTTTAAACATTTAATTCTCAATTGACTTTACCTATTCTATTGTGCACAAACATTTAAAAAAGGGAATTCTAGGAAAGGACAGACGAAATGAAGAATGTGAGATGGTGCCAGTGCCTGTACTATCTCAACTTCAATGAGGCTGCAACTGTACCTAAGACTCATCTTACTCATCAGTCCATTAGTCCAACCTAGTTTCAAGGAGTATTACTGAGGATACAAAGAACTTTGCCCCGCAAAACAAAAAAATATATATAAACAAACAGTATCCGGCAAGGGGCAGTGTGAAGGGAATATCCCTTTGTTTGAAGGCTGCAAAGAAAATCTTTTAACAGTAAAAACAAAACATTTGCCTTCATTTAGAAGTTTGAATTGCGTGAGATTTCCTGCATCTGAGAACCTCTTTCTGAACTACAAAGAGGCCACAAAACATCACATTTTCCCCTTCCAGCCTCCCCCTTCAAAACCCACAAGCTGGTGATTAACAAACAGCCCCTTGTCTTCAGGCATAGTTTTAGAAGCCACAATGAAAAGATAAAAGTTAAATGGAAGAGCAAGTCTATAAACAAATAAGAAATAGGTTGCCCAGGGAGGCAGCAAACCAGATCTTGATAAGCAAACAGCTCTTCGTCCCATTTGTGTGAAACTCCAAGTCAGAGAAAGCAACCCCTCCCTGCCTTCGTATCCACTAAAAACAGTCCGGATGGAGAGTCCAGGCCCAGCTTTCAGGCTCTAACTCTACCTGTGCAGAGCTGCAGAGAATGCCCCATCAGCCTAGGAGTTCAGGGTATAAGCCTGAAGTTCAGTGACTCAAGGACAAGCCGAAGGACTCTCCCAGCCTTTGAGAGGCTCTCCACTCCAGGAATGAACTGGGGCTGAATCTCCAACACAGCGCAGGCCCAGCTCTCAGGAGACATCCTCCCAGGTCAGGTAAATTCATCTGAAGTCCTGAATCCACTACCTAATAACTATTATCACCTTATGCAGATCTGATCCTGTTTGATCATCCTTTAATTGGACATAATCCCTTTCTTAGAATCACTGGGAGAATTACAGAATTCTGACAATGTGCCCAGATCAGTGGTAAGCAAGTGCCAGATATATAATAAACATTCACTTCCATTAAAAGGAAATTCCAATTCCACTCCACAATTACTGCTGTAGGTGAAACGTCTTCAGATATCCTATGAGAATTCAAGAAAGAGAAAAATAAGAACCCAGCATGCAAAAAGGAAAAAAGAGGGAAACCTATGCCATCCAGAAAACACTATTAAGTATGCACATATCCTCACAGGTAAAATTTCCTGCACCAGATCTGCTTCTCTAGAAGATCCTGTGACAAATAAAACGACAGCTCACTGGGTCCTGCCCAAGGTACTGTGCCACTTGGTAGCAACTGTCCTAATACTAGATCATCTCAGTTTTGAAAAAATGTAACTTAAAATCTACATATATCTAGATTTACTCAACAGGGCTGAAGTTGTCTCCCTATCCCCGAAATGTCTAAATCAGAGCAGCAGGGAGATAAAAACACCACCAACAACCTCCATTTGGTTAATATTAATTGTGGGATATTATAAAAGTATGAGTAACCTTAAATTAGAAAAGGTAGCTTTAAACCTTAATAAAACACAAATAAAAACAAAAATAATCCCCCATCACACATGTAGCTGGTCACCTAATTGTATATGGAGGGTTTTTGCAGTCTTCAAAGTTTCACTTATAATCTCTCTTCGATTTTCCAATCCAGTAGTGTCCACCCACTGTTCAGTCCCTTTAGATTATTTCCCAGTGTTTATATAGCAAAAGAAAGTTCCCTCAGCAAAATGTTCATCGGTTTATTACTTTCAGATAGAACACCTGAGCTCTAATAGTACATTTTCATTATTATACAACAGTTTAATCACATCCATTTCTAAAAAAACATTAGTCATTGTGTTAAGAACACAACAGACACATTTTTGCCTACATTCTCAAACACCTACTCCTGCATCTACTCCTCCAAATCTAAGCATATATAATCCAAGACAGGAGATGTGCACGAAATTAGTAATGCTCAAAAGAAGTTTTCTTACAGGAAATCTGGTCTAAACAGAACTTTAAACAAACTGACTTCCATTGTAAGCACTGCCCCCAAATAAATTTACTGCACCCTAGAATCAAGTACACTCAAGACTGGAATGTCATGCCAGTTGCATATTACTTCAACCTCAATAAATCACCTTCTACTCTCCAAATCCTCAGCTGCTTTCTAAAATAGTTCACAAAAAAGCACCAACCTAATTAACAACAGCTTCCTCTGCAACTGTGGCCTTGATTTCACTTATTTACACATTAACTGCAGCCTCCTTTTGGCCAATCCAGTCTATTCTCTTTACCATGCCGAGCCTTTTATCTGCCCTGGACAGCATTTTCTCCAGCAGATGAAGTAGATGCCGATTGATTTGCTGTCGAGCATGGTAAATTAATAGCAACAAATTGCTGAGGGCCCGACTCGCTGCTCCACCATGCTTCGGCAGTTTTGCTTTATTTGCTCCATGATGGGCAGCAGTCGGCCTCTTCAAGTCAATTTCTTCTTAACAACCTGCAATACTTTTCAATGGTGAAAATAGAGCTGTTCCTTGTAAGTCAGAAATCAATATCCTATTGCCCTTAGAAAATGCTAAACAAGCAGTATTGGCAATCCACTTGGTACTAGAGGGTATCAGATATAATGCAAATCCATACTGCTTCCCTCCTTGTAGTTATTACAGTTTGCTAAAAGGTTCCTAATGCCATTTATCATCATTTACCATCGACCAGAGAGGCTACGATTATGATATCCTATCAGTTGGCAAGGCCCTTTCATTTCTATTCAATTAATATTTTAACAGCACTCAAATGGTTGTGGCCCAAATCTCATAATAAAATTTACATGGCTTGAAGTGAAAACAGGAGTTTTCTCGCTCTGATTTAAAAATATAGTACTTGTGCGTATGTATATACACATATACGTGTATGCACACACATACGCATTTACATACCCATGTGTATGTAAATATACAGTACTAACTTCTTTTAGGTTGTAAGTCTTGCAGATTTCTAAAATGTTCTAATTTCTAAAATTCAGCTAGGCTATGTTTTTTTAGACGCAAAAGGGCTTCCAATTACAGAATATGAACTATGAGCAAGTCATGAAATGTTCTCAAAATGTGGTATGTTCATTTCCATTTACAGTTCCTATATGTTGAATTCACATACTACCAATTTTTCCTAATCAGCATCCAATATTTGCTTTTTTAAGAGGTAACTACTGCTGTCAGATTAAATCAGCGCAGTCTTCTTTAATTACAGCATTACAGGTGAAGGTTGGGAACAAGCAGTGTTTAGCAATGTTATCAACCACATGCATCACCCTGTTCTGCCCACGGTCACTGACCCATTTAGAAGCCACACTGTACTTATAAAGCAGAATCAGCAAAAAAAAGTAACAACTAAATGATGGGTCAACTGCCCCATCCAAAACAAAACACAGAACTCCACACTTAGGAAAATCCTTTGGAAAGAAAGGCCAATGTTCTTTTGTTTTTAACAATTCCATTATGAAGACATAACAATAAAACATGTGCCATTTCTAACCATGTTCCATTTGTCACCTTCACTTTCATCCTAGAACTGAAGACAGTGTATTCATTCACATTACAGCCTAGAACATTCCTCCTTAACTTTTCTGGGGTTCTTTCCAGCTTCATCTGTTCAGCTCTATCAATCCTACCAAAGATTACCAGAAATTACATTCATATTTTATGCTCTAATTCCATGTTATGTCACCAAGTTCCCCTTTAAAAAAAAAGTCAACTAATTCTACCAGACTGATGCTATTTACTCAGTTACCAAAATTTAAATTAATTATGTTCTCAAACATAATTGTTAAAAATTGGCAACATTATGCAGGCTTAATTAAGATTAAATCCAATTTACTAAATGTACTTTAATTGGTACTAATTACATTAGCTTTCATTTCAGAATGACAAATTCCCCATAGGTTTCACTTTATAGTCCTCTATCAGAATCAACACAGGGTGACTGACGATGAGCATCATACAGAAAGGGGAGGGGCCATAATGCCAGACCCCCCCCACCCTGTTTGTCACTGCTCTGTGCTTTTATCCTTTTATCAATTTGCTAAGTCACAGAGTCATGACTCCATCACAGCCGTCATTTTCTGTTCCAATGAAAAATTTCTCTAAAAATAAATACTCTGTGGCTGGCAGCAGCCAGGAAGAACAGGAGCGTTAACCAAAAAAATACACAAAGGTTTCAAATATCAGGGCCACCAATTACTAGGGTACTTCCAAGGACTCCGGGGACTCCTACTCTTGAACCCTTCAGAGACATAAATCTAATAAGTGAATATGCCTAACCGGATCTTGAGAACTAGGCCCAATTATGCCGCAGGGTAACTTCCCTGCATTATTGCTGCTTTCCATTACGAGGGTATCCAGCGAATACATCTGGAAGAGAGGCCAAGAGGAACCAAGGCTGTCTGCCTAGGAAAACAAATAAAGACAGATATGCCTCTGCGCTTAAGGGGGAAAAGAAAGAAAATATAATAAGTAGGTGGTTTGCAGGGCTGTCTGTATTTTATAATGTGATAAACTGCCCTCAGAATTCTTGATATGATTGAATTTAAAGCAAGAGAAAAAAAAGGGAAAAGGTACTCCACTCTCAATTTTAAATAGATGGCATCTGAGGCCAGCTGGACAAGAAGATGACAGAATTACAGAAGTACAAAATGTGTAAAATTAAGGGATCCCATATAGTCCCCCACCAAAAAATTACATACAGCTAAATCTATCAACTCTGTGCGTCCTGTAAATGGTATAAAGAGATCTGGAAGGTACCTGGCTATGGTAAGTAAGATACAGGAGAAGAAATAAAGGGATGTTAATCATCTGTTCCAATCTTTAAAATGGCATCAATTAATCTTGGGTTGTGGGGTGAGAACAAAAAAGACAAGTACATGATCCAGACCCAAAATGATGTATAATGAGGATAATTAACAAACAGTATCTCTCATGTAATTTATTCCTGTAAGGTACGGCTAAGGTGAGTCCATCCATAAGCCTGATGGATTTTGCTTAAGCAGGAAATATTTATATCACTAATCTAAACAGAAATGGCAAAGATGCCAAAATAAGAATTTAATTTTAACACGGAGCAAACTATATAGTAATGTTAACATTGACATAATCAAATAGCATATAAAGGATAAAAGATATCTGAAATAAAAACTCCTCAGTGTAAGGAACAATTCCTCTTTTTCCCCAACTTTTCCAAACACTGCCTATCTGATTCCTTTTATTGTCTAACAGTCATCTTTTTTTTAAAGCTCTACTGAGTATACTCTGAGTACATGGTAATTAACTACATCCAAAAAGAACTCCCTAAGTAATAAAAGCCTAATAATATGTGATCATTTCATATTTTTTAAACTTAGAAGGTAATGACATACACCATGAGTATAATAACAGATAAAAAGCGTTAAGCTTTCCCTTGTCTTTTCCCAGCAGGTAAACACACACATACCTACTCTGAAATGACTGAGACAGACCTGAAAGACGTTCACTAGGCGATCACTAAAAACGTATGCCTCCTAGAGGAATTATTATTGCCAAACAACGCTTTTTATATGTATGCTATTTTTCTACCTAGGAAACTTAAACCATTTTATTCAGCCTCCTTAAAAAAAGGGGGGGGGCGGTGGGGAGCCTGTTCAAATCATACCTCTCAATGCTTTCTAATAATTATTTTTTCTTTTTCTTTCTTTCTCTTTTGGCTGAACTAATTAATAGATTTCAAGATCCAGTGTTGAACCTTATCACATCCTCCTATCAGGCTCATTTATTCTGTATAAATTTTGGAAAGTAGCAGTTGTAGTTTCTAGTAAGATCCAACTAAACAGCCTCACGGGGACCAGTACAAGGATCTTACATCCATTTCTCTTGTAGTGCCACAGATTTCATTCTGATCCTCCCAGCTGACCCTGTATCCATTCTTTCACACCAAGTCAACGAATTTAGTTTTCCTTTTTAGTATTTTCCAAGAAAAGCTCTTTCATAAGACAAGTTTGCAATGCCCGAAATACATAAATTAACTTTTTCAAAAGAAAAATAAGACCTACTTTAAAATTGAGCTTCTTGGTTTTGAAAATGTACAAAGTTGAATATGCCTTCAGACATTTTAAATCATATGTTTAAGTGATTAAAATTAAGATGATACGCAAAAAAGATGGGAAAATCACATCTGAAAAAGTAGCATTCTCACCAGGAATCTTTTAAAATACATGTAGCTACAAAAATGTTCAGGATGAAACTGCAAGAAATACAATTTTCTTTCTAAACTGCGATTTAAAATGGTTATAAACAAATAACTCACCTGCTTGTGCATTTCTATATTCAACCCATAGGACATCTCATAATACTGTCAAAGAAGAAAAAGCAATTAACTTTGTGCCTTTCATGAAACAATCACCCTTGTTTGTTCAAAATGCCCTAAAGTATGTTTAAAGCAAACATAAAAAAACTTCACCTAAACCAAAATATCCATGACACCTATGCAGCTAAATGAGGAGAAACATTCTACCACTATCTCAGCCTAATAAACTAGAACCACCTTAAGACAGTCTCTAGGAGAATAGCTCACGAAACTAAGAAAATCAAGTTCAAAGAGAGCATACTAAACATCTTCAGTTGTCTTTATACATCCATCACAAGTAGGTGAATGAAAAAGGTCTGATGAAAATTTGGTGCCACAGCAACTCTAATTCTTAGGCACAGCAGGCAAGTTAATAGCAAAAATGTGCCCCATACATATGCAGATGCTTTGAAAGAACTGCTCAAAAAGGTGATGCTACTTCAGAGTTCATGTAGTGCACTGCTAATGCTCACACATTCAAAGGAAAAAGGCTTGACAGGAAATGAATGAGTTACTCTGGAGCCTTTATGAACAAGCATAAAAATATGCTTGGTAATACTTTTGAGAAAGCAGATTTGATTTTTTTTGAACATGTAGTATAACCGGCTTGACAGAAATGCGGTTATATAGGGGAGGATAATACTCATCAAACCAACATTAATGCTATAGAAACTGAAAATGCACAACACATACACGAATACACACACATTAGTAAGATAACAGTGGGGGGATTTGAACAGGTTTCTAGAGTCTTTTGTTATCCATCATTCTTTAAAAGAAATAAAACATTAAAATGTTAACAGTTTCCAGAAAAACTGCTTAAAACTGTTTGGAGCAAAAAGCAATAAAACAACAAAGAAAACCACTAACACAAAAACATTTTGCTTGTGACTCTAAACAAAACATAAATGAGGTTTTGTTTTTTTCAATCTATAAAAACAAAGCAAAGAAAATTATACCCCATGCAGCTGAACTTTTTGAAAATCCAAAGCAAAGCTAGTTGTCAGAGGCAAGTTGTAATATCCTGGAATTACAGGTGGCTAATGGTCCCATTCCCACAACCTCCACGGCACCGCCAGTACGACTGGGATCTATCCTGCAGCCTCCGGCAATCCGAAGGCACTCTTGCTTCAGGTATCCCAAACTAATAGACGCTATGAATCTACGACACAGTTTTCTTACCATGACATAGTGCCGCTGCATCTCTGTCTTCTCACTGGCCAGTTTCTCACATTCTAGCTTCAGGCTGTTCAAGACAGAAGGAAATCTAAGCACAACACAGATCTTGACTTACATCCTTTAAATGTAAATATACATTCACTCCTCTAAACCATCACCTACAAAACACCAAGTCAATTATCTTAAATACCACCCTCATTATTCAAGGAAAGGGAGGAGAGAAAAGGGGTGATTGGACGCAGCCTGGACTTGTCCATTCAGTGAGAATCAAATGTGGGGTTTTTGTTTAAGGAAAAAAAAAACCTCCAGCCAATTTAATTCTGGAACCTCATTCAGACTTGAACAGTTACTAATTCACGTAATGAGAATTAGAATAAACCTCAATAATGTCTACATATTCTCACAAATAAGTCCCCCAAAATAACACAAGGGAGCTTTTTCTTTAATGTTCCACGAAGAGATTAATGAAAATATGAATCAAGCATGTCTTATGAATGATGTCTTAGTTTTTCCCTCCAAAACAGAGACAAGTTGAATACCACCACCCAGGGGCAAAGTGTGGACTGGGTTCAGTGGCTTGTTTTGGTTCTTGCATTTATGAAATAAGAATTACACGTCATTAAAAAGCCAGTGCAAGAAATATATTTCAAAAACACCCTAAGCCTACAGATCGTTTCTAAAACAAAAATATTTTTTCAGCGTAAAAGTAATGAAATTGCTCAATTGCGACTGCCCAGGGCTCTCAGCTCACGGTGTTTCAGTGAAACGGTAGAAAGAAGGAATCAAGCTCGGAGTAATAAAGAACCAAGGAAGTCAAAAGGCCCTAGAATCTTCCCAACCTTCCATTCTCCCAGCCCCAATAAATCAATATCGAAAGTTTGGCCTCAGCGTTTTCCAAGTCTCCCCAGTTTCGATTGTTCTGCCTTATTTTTTTTTTTTAATTTACGGGAAAAGGGAGAAATGCTTAATTTCTTTACACCTGCCTAAGAAAGAGAGGCATTCACTTGCCCTTTCTGCCCACAAGGAAAAATGATCATAATGCCTTTGTGGTGACCACACACAAAAAACAAAACAAACAAACAAAAAAAACACAAAACCCCGGGGAGGGGGATATGTAAGTTTGTGTGTGCGTGGGCGGGGGGGGGGGGTATGAGGGAAGACAAGAGCTAAGCAAACAGGAGGATCAGCTAAAGTCAATATCGTTACCTGTGGTATTGAGCCTGTAAAAACTGAAACTCTTCCTTAATCCGATCACAGGACTCGGAAATTGTAAATTTAAAGGGTTGAGCAGGCTGATGCGGTGCCTAAAGAACAACAATAAAATATTTAATTAGCCCACATCACAGGCGAGGCAAGGAGATGGAGAAAACATACCACGCGGCGCTAGCGGGGTAGGAGGGTAAGGGGGGGTACACATCGCGCAGGCAGCAAGGAGCGATGAAAACTCTCCTCCCGCCACCCCCACTTCGCCGCACAGACCGGCGGGGGCTGGTTTCGGGTATCCCCGGACCCCAGCATCATCCTACCCAAAGCGTACCCCGCGGGTTCGAGACCCCGCTGCCCTCACTCCCCAAATACACCGCCTAGGGATCGGCGCGCCCAGCCCACTCCCTCTCCGCACCCGGAATCGAAACTGGCCCGTCGGGGGGACTCGCGCCATGGCGTCGGGCCCCAAAGAGGTCAGGGGAGGGGGGAACAAGGCCGCCACCCGCTCCAGCTGGACAGCTGGCTTGATCGCTTGCTCATCGCTCGAGCCCGCGGCGAAAGGGGCCGGCGCCCCGCACTCCCGAACCGCCGCGGGACTAGCCGCGCCGCCGCCGAGGGCGCCCTCCCCGCCCCGGCGCGGAGTCGCGCCTCCCTCATCGCTCGCCCCCCCCCACTCCCCCGAGGAGTCGCGGCGCGGGGACGACAAACGGCTCTGCACAGCTTCCAGAAGCTTCAAAGACAACAATAAGAAAATGGCTACAACTCAATTGCCTCTCCGCAACCCCTCTCCGAGAGTGACACCGCGCCCCGGGCGGGGGGGTGAAGGGACGGGGGGAAGGGGTGGCGGAAGGCTCCCGGAGCGGGGCGCGGGATGCTAGCCGCCCTCCACGCCCCTGCGGCCAAAGACACACACAACTCCGCGCGCAGGGGCGACGCCGGGAATCCCCTGGCGAGCCCGCGCCCCGCCGCCAGCACTCACCGGGTGTCTCGTCTGCGGGTACATCTTGCTCAGGTCGCGAATCATCCAAACCGATTTAGTTGGCTGCGCTGGGCAGAGGCGCGCGGCTCATTGGCTTTAATGGCCCGGAGGAGGAGGCGGCGGCGGCGGCTGCAGCTGGCCGGGTCCGAGAGGCGGCTCGGGCGGTCCCGGCCCCCGCCGGGTCTCGCGTGATGCGGGCGGCAAGAACGCGCGGCGAAAGCAGCAGCAACTGGGTGCGGGCGGGCAGCCGGGCCGCTCCGCATTCCCTGCGGGCGTCACTGGCCCGCCGCGGGCATTGTCCGGCGCGCGGCTCTTGCGGCGACGCTCCGACGTTTGCTCCGCTGAGGCGCTCCCGCCGAGCTCGGCGCCGCAGCCGCGCTGCTCACCCGGGCCGGGAAAGTGCGAGCTCCGCGCCCAAGCACCCGCCGACAGCGCCGCCCGCCTGCTCGCTCGCTTGCTCGGCGTCCCACTCCAAACTTTTTTTATTTGTCTTTTAATTGGTTGTTATTCCTCCGAATGAATGATCTCTCTCTTCTTTCCTAAAAGCAAACACAAACTCCTTTGGTTCGGAAGAGGTCTCGGCGGTGCTTTTTGGTTTCTCTGGAGATTTTTTTCACTTCACAGCAACGATCTTTTAAAAGGCACCTTTTAGCTTCTTTTACCACATCTCATTTCCTTATTTTTCTTCCTTCCTGTTTTCGTGTCTTTTTTTTAACCCCAAATTGAAGGGGATTATAAAAATAAGAGTGAAAGCCTTGCGGCTTTTTTTTTTAATTCTCTCTCCTTTCAAACTCTGCGAACACCACCTCAAAATAATATACAAGTGTGTGAGAGGGGGAAGACAACAGCCAACAGCCTAAACACCCGCTCAGAACAGCTCCAACGACACGCTCTGTGTAGGTGACTTCTTTGACCAAATTTAGCATCAGCTAATCATTAACATTCTGATACATATTCACAACCGTCCGTGGAGGGACCGCGAGGCATCCCGGGAGATGTAGTGCGCCCTCGGCTAGCGCGGCTGAGGATTCGGCCAGATTGACTACAACCACCGGCCCGCCACGCGACCGCTCTGGGGCGCTCTCCAAGCGCCCCGCCCACCCTCGG